>NW_008343387.1:749890-798832 GCF_000622305.1 Nannospalax galili | reverse complement strand
TCTCTCTCTCTCTCTCTCTCTCTCTCTCTCTCTCTCTTTCTCTCTCCTTCCCTTCCCTTCTCTTCTCTTTCTCTCTTTCCTTCTCTCCCTCCCTCTTTCCCTCCTCACTGAAAATGCAGTGAAAAGGAGATGATTCCTGAAGCAGAAAGCAAGTTTTTCCAGAACCATCAGACTGATTCTCTGACCTCAGAATGTGAGTCCTCAAAACCATAATAAAATAAGTTTTTATTGCTTAAGTATTCTAGTTTGTAGCATTTCGTTATGACAACCCAAGAAAACTAAAATACCATTCAATTTTTTTCTATACTGGACTCAGGTGATATGACATAAACTATGAGGTGAAATAACTAAAATCAGATAACCAAAAATACTAACTTAAAACATTGCAAAGATGCAGGCTAGATGGACTCTGTCTATCTGTACTCTGCATGCTCTTGTTAAAGTTGTGATACCATAGAAAATACTAAATTTCAACTTTTTCTTGAAAATTCTGTCATTTAATCACTTAGTTGGAGTGGTGCTTAATTATAATACACTGTCTACTATAGTAACTACTGCATAGTTATTTATTCTAGTAAATGTAAGTTCACATCTAGATAAACTATTGTGTTATACTTCTACTGCTATTTAAATAATATTTTGTAGTTTATATATATTAGCCTTTCTTAAGTTTAAAAATCTTAACACACTTAGACAATTTTTAATGATGAATTCTTTTTATATTCCCAAGTACCATATAAGAAATTGAAGGCTAAATTGAATGTACCACAGAATTTACTGTCAATGAAAGGAAATCACACACTTCAAATTCTATACAACAAAAATTGGCTATGGCACTGAGAACCATTATTCTATGGTATTACTGGTGAGAGAATTGGTTCCTCTGAAATCTTAAGAAATCTAAAAAGGACTTAATTAAATTTTAAGTAATAGTATATCACCAATGAAACCGTGGCATTTAAATTAGCTGCAAATTTTTAAAAAATAATAGCATGAATTGCTTATATGGTCTTGAAGAGTGGTAGGTCACAATGCCAAATGACAATTGATAAATGGGACCTCATAAACTCAAAGGCTTCTGCATAGCAAAGGAAACAATTCAGTGAAGAAGCAACCTATGAAATGGGAAAAATCTTTGCCAGATATATATATCAAACAGAGGGTTAGTATCTGTAATATATAAAGAACTCAAAACCAAAACATCAAAATATAAATGCCCAATCAAAACATGGGCTATAGATCTGAGCATAGAATTCTCAAAAGAAGAAATATGACTAATGAAATGTGAGTGAATATAAATATTTTAAAAGTGTTCAAAAAGCTGGGGCTTGAGAGATGACTCAGTGGTTAAGAACACTGGCTGTTTTTGCAAAGGACCCAGATTCGATTCCCAACACCCACATGGTGGCAAGCAACCATCTCTAATTCCAGCTCAAAATAAATCTGAGGTTCTATCTGACCACCATAGTCATTGCAATACATTCTTACACATAAAATAAAAATAAATAAATTTTAAAAAATTGATTATTTAATAACCACATGATTAGAAAAAGCATTTCATTACAGCTTTAACATACTCAATAACAATTCCCAGGGAAAATATGAATCTATTTCAAAAGTGGTTGTAAATTTCTAGGTTCGCAGTTGAATTAATACAGTTATACAATATTGAACTCAGTATAAACCCTATAAGACATAAAATTGAATAAGGTTTTAGCCTTCAATAATGATCTCCATTTCATTTTAAAATATACCGTTTCATACAGAAAAACTCATTTTTAATGTCACTAACACTTAGATGTTTGCATATGCATCTCTAATCTCTATGTATCTGATTATTACTAGTCACAGTGAGTTGCACTCAGATCCTTGGCACCTGAGTATGGATATAAAGCCATCAGGTAGATTTCAGTGGCAATGTTTATCACCTCTATTAATTAACATGAAGCAAATTTTGTGCTTCTTCCTCTAATATAACTCATTTTTTAAAATTTGTTGATTTTGTGTGTGTATATCATAAAGAACATCCCAAATAATCTTATTCATCTATATATCCACTTCCCAAATGGCACCCTCCCATAGTCTCCCCCCGCGACTTGAGCCCATATACTCTGTCATCCCTGTTACTGTGCAGTGTTGTCAGTGCCCCAAGCCATTCCCTAGTGCTTGTCCATCTTCTGAGTATAGTCAGCCTATATAGAGTTCCTTTTAGGAAGATCAGCTCTTCCTCATCTAGCAGCAATCAGTTATCAATATTCCTTTAGATAACATTGGGGTCTGCTGTTCATTTTCCCAGTTCTATGCTGGGTAACTATCTGGGAGTCTCTTGGGCCACCCTGGCCAACAACTCAAAGGAAGGTATCTCCTGTCTGGCATTGTTTCTTGTTATGTAGCCTTTAGCTATACACATGGACTCTTAAAACATTATATTGATCCCCTTAATCTTTGGTTATACTTTCCTTTTGGGTGTTTAAGACCCAAATATTGGCCCAGATAAACAAATTTATTTTTACTCTTAAAGCCATTTGAGGATCTGTTCCTCAGGAGTCATATAGGCTTGGGAGGAGCCACTAGCTCCTTTCTTTTACCAGTTCTATCTATAGGAAGATAAGTCTAAGGTCCTGCTTGACCATGGTTGGCTTCACTTGGAAGCATGGAGGAAATGTTTCTCTGTGTTGACCCTCCTCTTTGTAGACTGGACACTGGTTCAAGTTCATTTGATGGGGTCTCCATGGCCTCCTTGATCAAGAGAACAGGTGACTCACCACAGTTACAGGGTATTTTGAGAGATTCTCATAGTCCCCTGGAACTTAGTGGACCTAGGAGGGCAAGGAGCAAAACCCATTCTTTATGTCCCCCTGACCAAATTAGTATAGACCTCAAATTATGACTGTTAAACATCCAAGAAGGTTAGTTCCACCAGTCTGTTGCTTTTAATTACCATGTGCCATGTAGATAAAGCTTGAGCAAAGACCAAACATTCTCAAATAAACCTTGCCTAGATATATATTATATTCTTTGAGGTAGTTGTATGTATAATTTGTCAGTAGGGTGTTCAATTAATATGGTTCCCTCTGATTTTTTAAAACTAGCTAGACATTATTTATCTCTTGCATTGTCTAACCCTTCCACCATGGTTTCCCCATTTAAAGTACTTTAACATGTTTTTTAATGTATTCAGAAGTCTGTAGAGGTGACTGAGTTGTTAAGAGTGCTGACTGCTGTTCCAGAGGAACCAAGTTTGGTTCCTAGCACATACAATTGGCAGCTCACAAGCATCTGTAAATTTAGCACCAAGGGATCTAATGCCCTCTTCTGGGCTCTGGGAAACCACACATATGTGGCATGTATTCATACAGACACATAGAAATAAAAATAAAAATAAATTTTAAAAAGGATTAAAGGTGCTCAACAAAATTAGCTATCAAGGAAATGAAAATTAAAATTCTTCAGTCAAAATGACTACATCAAGAAATAAAATGAGCCAGGTCTAGTGGCACACACTTTTGGTCCCATCACTCAATTGAGAGGCAAAGGTGAAGACAGAGGCAGGCAGATCTCTGTGAGTTTGAGGCCACCAAAGGTCTAACTTGCCAGTTCCAGGCCAGTGGGCACTAAAAGGAGACAGTCTCAAAAATAAAAACAACAAAATATTGATAAATAAATAAAATTAAAAGAAATCAAATGACAGCAAATTCTGGCGGGAATGTGGGAAACCAAGAACCCTATTCACTGTCAGAAGAAGCACAAACTAGTGCAACTACTATGGAAATCAATGTAAAGTTTCCTCAGAAAGCGGTAAATATCTACCCACCATATGAATGAGCTATATCACTCCTGGGCATATACCCAGATGTCTATCAGTTGATGAATTGATAATGAAATCGTTGTACATATAAATAATGAAATTTTATTCATCTGCAAAAAAAATGAAATTATTAAATTTGGGATGGGGCTGGAAAAAATATGTTGAGAGAGGTAACCTAGACCTCAATCTCTAATTTTGTGTTTTTAACTTAGAGTACCAGGAAGAAGGCAGGAAACTGGGAAGAGGCCATTGTGAAGGGGATGCATTAAGGAATAGACGATTGTAGAACAGAGACCATATTAAAATAGAGTGGATAGTGGGAGTGAAAACGTTTGAGCAGGGGAGAAATGGGTAGATAGGGGACATGGGACATGAGTGGGCATGAAGGAGAAAGATATGTAAAAACCATAAGGAAACTTACTACCTTACAATCAAAATTTAAAAATATATAGTTTAGGGGCTGAAGAGCTAGCTCAGAGTACTGGCTTCTCTTGCAGAGGACTCAGGTTAGATTCCCAGCACCCACATAGCAGCTAACAAGTATCTGTAACTCCAGTTCCAGGGGAATCCAACACCCTCTTCTGACCTCTGCCTGCACTGCACAACATAGGTGCACTTATACATACAGGCAATACGCTCATACACATAAAGTTAATTAATTAATTAATTAATTAATTAATTTTAAGTAGATAATTTATTTTTAAAAGTAGAATTTGAAAGAAAATACATCATATGGACAGAAAAAGAAGCCCCCAGAAGCTGTGAGTTACTAAACAAAAGCCTAATACCTGGTGTGGGATGCCTCCTTATGTGTTGTCAAAGAAGCTCCAGAAGCCCCTGGAATAATACAGGCTCTCTTCATTCTGTGTCCCTCCAGAATTAGATGCAAATTAAATTAGTTATCTAAAATAGCACACATTGCTGAAGACACCATATACCTCGGATGCATGATCTAGAGGAAATAAGCTGGAACCAACATGGACGCTTTCTCCTTCCCAAATAGGTTTTAATAGTCTCTGAGTGTACTGTGTAGACTTCCAGAGTTGGGGAAAGGCACCAATGGTCCTGCCTAACTGTGAATCCTTGAGACCAACATGTCAGGCAAGATATGTTTTCCTGCGCAGTAGTGGAGCTACTATTAGGTGGCAACAAACTGCCTTCTGATTGAATTTCAGACCCAGTCTACAAGAAGTAATCAATACTGTTGATATGGCCAAAACGCAGTGAGGGAGGGAGCTCATAGGTCCTCAAAGGAAACTGGATGCTGTTGTTTGGCCAAATGGACAGAGTCAAACTGCCTTCTAAATATTTATGTTTATACCTATGGACAAATGCCTTTATCAGAGAAGCTTTTTCTTCCAGGGAACATTAAAGAATGCAAGACCTCAAGGCTGCCCAAGATGCTGAGAAAAAGTGACAGATGAATGTTCAGTCCTTACCAAGACATTTACACCATCCTCTCTAAGGCTCAGGGAACATTGTGGAGGAGTGGGAAGAAAGACTATAGGAATCAGAAGACAGGGAGACAGGCTGTGAAATGTCATATTCTGGGCAGGACAAAGCCATTGCAGTCATGAACTCACAAGAGCTATGGATGCCTATACTGATCTGGCAAACACTGAGTGTGTTAAGAACTAGACATGGATGGAGGAGGGCCTCAGGGGACTCTACCCCTCTCTACTGAATTATTTGCTAACAATAGATTCAGGGAGCTGGCAAACCATTTCCTTCATTTGTGTACCCACTGATGACCCCATCAGTCCACAAAAGACCATTCTAATCCATAGGCACGCAGATGACACTGGTTAAAAGAAAGGAGTTACACTTTCCCACTTTCCCCAACTCCCCTGGTAACATCTGTTCCCTACTATCCCCACCCCCTTGCAGGATCTCAAATTTGTCTAAGTATCTACTTCGCTCTTTCCTTTTACTTCTGTGTTTCCTTTCTATTTTCCTGACTCCACTGTTACATCAGCATATATACTCACATATGAAGGGTTGGTGTGACAATTGGCAAATGAGGGAGAACATTTAATGCTTACTTTTCTGAGTTGTGTTACTTCACATAGTATAACAGTTTCTAATTCCTTGCCAGGAAATTTCATGATTTCCTCTTTCTTCACCACTGAGTAGAACTCCATTGTGTAAATGTCAGGGTTGGTCCATGAACATAGGGAAACAGAGGCTTTTAGGCCACTGGAAGCTTGTACAAGTGAACTTGCCGCAATGGGGGCATGGAGCACAAGACCCATACCAACTCAATCAGACAAGGGCCCAGAGTGCAGTGAAAGAAATTGGTAGCAGGCTGGCCATAGCCTGGGAACTGTTGGAGACTGATTGGTACTGGGAGAGGGAGAGTAAACCTTACGTAAGATCTGCAGCTAGGCTGACTAGACTCCAGTGGATGAACTTGCACCAAAGAACATCTGGGTACAAGTGTTTGACTGGATACGACTTAGCATATATGGCAGAACACATGAGGCCTGGAGGTGGGAGGGGGATATTTGGGGGCAAGGATGGGAGTGGGGTCTAAATTTAACAACTGTTGTATGAAATATACAAGAGATCAATAAAATTAAAAAAACAACAACAAATGGATTACAAAACCAAACTAAAACTCCTGAGATTGGAAAAAAGATTGATCAGATTGGAGGGGTGGGTGTTGATAAGGACGCAGGGAAGAGAAAACCATGTGGGAGGAAAAGTAACCATAATGGATTGTACGCGTATGTGGAGTTGTCAAACAATAAAATTAATCAATGAAAATTATAAAACTAAAACAGAAATAAAATGAATATTCAGTTTAATTTAAGAGGAACAATATAAGGTCGTGAGGGTTTCAGAGCTTTGGACTGGCATAGCCTGAGAGTGCTATTGCTTCTGCTCATTAGTTTCACCTCAATCTGATTCCACGTACAGGGTTCTGAATTCTCCACAGATCTTCTTCCCCTATAACCTGTTCCAGCCACTGTAAACTCTGTGTTTGGGTGTACAGCAAACAACTGGAACACAGGTTTGACTGTCTTCTGTACTTTGGAGAACATGGTGACTTCTCTATCCATGGATCCATTCTACATCTTTTTAGGTTAGTGAGCACATCTCTTCTAAAATCTCAAGGGATGCACAAAATTTCATTGACCACATCATCAAGCCTATTTCTTAGGTATAGGCATTTAGGTAAATTCTTTTGTTTAGAAAATTTACATATCACTTGCAATATTTAAAATTGCAGTATTACAAATTCTTTTTCTGAGGGAATTTATAATAAATATAAATAATAGATGTTTAAACTATATCATCTGATTTTATAATTTGTCTGCATTTAAAACTGCTTTATGCCAGGCATGGTGGCACAGGCCTTTAATCCCAGTACTCTGGAAGCAGAGGCAGGCAGATCTCTGTGAGTTCAAGGCCAGCCTGGTCTACATTGTGAGGTCCAGGACAGCTGGGGCTACAGGGAGATCCTGTCTCGAAAAGACCAAGAAAAAAAAAAAAAAAAACCCACAAAAAAAACCCTGCTTCTTTACTGATTTTAGCTATAGAGATTCTATTTTCTTTCTTTTATTTTCTGTTGTATTAGGAGTTTCTCATAGAAATGACACAAAAATATTAAATAGAAATTGTATGGTAAACTAATAAGCAAGACTCACAAAGAAAAGTATCATACATTTCCTTTCATATACGGAATTTAGAACAAAAATATATGAAAGTAAGATGGGTTATTAAGAAGGCAAATGGGGGCTGGAGTGATGACTCAACAATTAAGAGTACTGTTCTTGCAGAAGACTCATGATCAAATCCCAACACCCACATGGCAGCTAACAACCACCCATAACTCTACTTCCAGGTTATCTGACACACTCTTCTGTCCCCTATGGGCACTGTACAATACAGATGCACTTACACACATTCAGGCATAACACTTATACACATTAAATAAATAAATTAAATTAATAAGTAATAAAGTTCAGTGGTAAAGGGAGTGGGAGAAGAGGTAAAAGAGAACAGTGAGGGTGAATGTGGTGGAGGTATATTATATACACATTAGAAATTTCATAATGATGCTCATTAGTTTGTTCAAGCTAATAAAAATTTAAATGCAAACAGTTTTTCTAGTTGACTACTGGGGCTGTGGGTTTACTTCACTCAGTAAACTATTTGCTGGGCAAGCCTAAGGGCCTGAGTTCAGTGCCAAGAATCCATGTAAAGAAGCCATATATGGTGGCGTGTACACTTTTAATCTGAGTTCTGGGGAGGCAGAAACAGGCAGGTGGCTCACTGTGATCCATCTAGCCTATTCAGGGGAGGTAAATGAGAGCCTCTATCTCAAAAAGAAAATTGAATGGCTTCCATTAGTCATGATTGGCTTTTGGCTTACACACACACATACACACACACACACACACACACACACATTTTTTATATTGTTGCTAAAGTTCCTTCTGGGAGGCCCAAACACCATCTGGCCCCCTCCTCCCTTGGTTCTAAAACAAAGGGTAAACGAATTCTTAAAGCCACAGTTTGGAAAATTCTAGCTAGTTTATTCTTGCTGGCAGTGGGTGAGGGCTTACTTATGGAAGTAGTGAAGGGTTACTAACAGAAGAGTGGATCCCCCTCCCCCATTTAAGGCCATGCTGGAAAGTGCACGCCTGAGCATGGTTCCTGTGACCTCCAGGCAGCCACACAAAATGGCCAGAGAACAAGCTTCATGGTGTTTTCAACTTAGGTACCCTTAGTCCCTTTCCCTGGTACAACTCAGGCTGACTGATTTTTTGGGAGTCGTGGTTGTGATTCTCCCAGATCCTCCTTTCTTGCAGACCATCAGCAGTCATGTTTGTTTATGATCATCATAAGCAAGCTGGTGCAAACAAGGTTGACATTTGGAGGACAGTTTTTTTTTAAAGAAACAATTTATTGAGTATTTCATACATGCACATAAGGTGTTTTGATCGAATACATGCCCACTCATTTTATGCCACATCTGTGCACCCACACAAACACCCTCATGAACCCGCATACCTACGCATGCAAATTTGTCTGAGATAGTATCTACTTATTTTAGTTTCCGAAGTATGGTTTTGATCCTTATATTATTAATATTTACTAGTGCTTTTTGTCTGGAACCATTATAGAAAAAATTCTGTAATTCCAGTGTCTTCGTTTAGATTACTATCTTGACTTACTTAATTTCAATATGAAGCAGATATGCTTCCCCAGTGAAGTCACATCATCATTGCATTTCAGACCTTACTTCTCAAAGATCATTTGCCATTATACAAACTGATTTGTCATTCTTATTGGAGGGGGTGGATCAGTTTCCCTGCCTTTCTCTGCCCACGTTTGAGGTTCAGCAATTTCACCTTAAGCACTGCTTTTTGACATACTCGGCTTTTCTTTACTTCATGTACCTCTAAAGAATTGTTCTGCTACGTTGTTACATTATTCTCCATATTTAGAATAGCTCTTGTGTTTTCTGTTCCTGGCATTGTCTGTATCGTCATCCTAAGCTCTTCACTTCTTTCCAAGCATATTCAGTAAATGCCTTGCTCTGCGGTGTGGGCAGCATGTACATGTCTCCCACCGTGCCCATCCCTTCACCAACTTTCTCTGTTCCTAGAAGTATCATTTTTGTGGCTCTCATTTCTTTGGTGGTTGAAGAAAACCTGTAACTGTCAACAAGCTTGAGGTGTCTGTTTGACCTCTTGGACTTCATTGCTTTGATCTCAGTTGTACTGTTCTGTCTCTGTCCAAAAGCTTTCACAGGAGTTTGTTGTCGTTGTTCCTCTTGGTGTTGGACATCAAAACCAGCTCTATTCCTGAGCTAAACCCTCTGCCTCCAAATTCATTCTCAATTGTATCAGTTTCCTACTAGCTTTAGAGATGTGTCTCCCCGGATGTTCATTATGGTATAATTTTCTTTGGTAGCATACAATTAATATCAACTGTATTTTACCAAATGCCTCCAATGTGAGTTGTCATCAGGATTCCTTAACCTTGAACTGGAGTGACAAAAGCCAATGAAAACCTAATTCCCATTAAAGTAGATTCCCCTGAAATAGTCACTCCACAATATCACATTTTGTTGACTAAGGAGGGAAAAATGTCTTTAAAAAAAGGATAAATCATCTTAGTATGAAATCTAACAATTGTACTCTTGCATTTACCTAATTTCTTTAAAACTTTACACATATACAAAACCATGTATTAATGCTTATAGAAACTTTATTGGTATATGCTAAAGACTAGAGACTATCAAGGTATCACTTAATTAGCAAAACAAATGGACAAACAGTATTACTTCCATACAAAAGATTTTATATATTGATAGATTATCAAGCTATTAAAATGCATAGAGGAAACACATACTTTGTTTAAAGAAGGTAGTCTGAGAGAAATGATTTTAATTATATAACGTTGCAAAAAAAGACATTATCAAGAGTGAAAGATGAATGGTTTCTTTAGGTTTGTAGCTGCACAATTCAAGTTAGGATTCTTAGGGAGATGAAGCTGTGTTGTTTAGCACTTAATAATGAACTTGTAGCATTATGCACTTGTCGAAGTACACAGAATTTTATATCAAAAGTATAAATCTTAATGGATACAAACTTAAAAATCATTTGTGAGCACTCTAGATAGGTTCAGTGGGTAAGGGACATGCTGCCGAGCTGATGATCTAAATGGAATCTACATGGTAGAAGGAGAAAATAAATTATACACATTGACTTCTGACCTCTACACTGTGCCTTTCTACTTCCCCCTTGCCCTGTTTGCATACACACACACACACACACACACAAACACACACACGTACATACATACAAACACGCACATGCACCACATACACACATACAAACACGCACACATACCACACACACACACACACACACGCGCCACACACACACACACACACACGCGCCACACACACACACACACACACACACACACACATACAAACACACACACATACATACATACAAACACGCACATGCACCACATACACACATACAAACACGCACACATACCACACACACACACACACACACGCGCCACACACACACACACACACACAAACACACACACGTACATACATACAAACACGCACATGCACCACATACACACATACAAACACGCACATGCACCACACACACACATCCAAACACGCACACATACCACACACACACACACACACACACACACACACACCAAATACATGTAAAATTTAAAAAAAAATCATTGAAAAGGTTCTTCATCCCAAGAAGGAGTACAGATGATGACAAGACAAATCTATCACACAGGTGCAAACCATCCTTACTGAGGGACTGAGATGAAGAGTTGATAACTCATGTAACTTTGAAAGTGAGAGGAGTCTAAGACTGAAGTCAAAAACAAAACAAACAAAACAAAGAAAACTGCACCTGAGCCCTGGGCTCTGGCTGACAAGAGCTTTCAGTGTGAAGCAGTACTACCCTGTTGTTTGTGAATTTAAAACTGTTTGATGGACAATGTTTTGCATTTTAATTTCTAATATTTCTGAACAACTTTTGTCTGCTTGGTCTTCAAATCCCCCTTCCATTTTTACCATAAGTGTCCAAAGAAATCCTGTTGGCTCAAGTAAGATGAGAGGAACACTGAAACGGAAGAAGAAAATCTAAACAAAGAAATGAAGAGCACCAACGAACACAGGTAAGTATAACACATCAAGTCACGTCTAGAAGAATGTGCTGTGCTTAAAGAGCTATTTTACCAGGTACTCTTCTTTAAAATCACATTGTTATCTAACTGAAATCAACACCATTTATAACCCAAGGTGCAAAATTTATTCTTAAATGTTTAGAATGAAGGAGAGAATATACGAACTGCAATAAATTGTGCTACATGAAATTTTGCAGAAGCATTTAGATCATCTTGTAGGCTCTCTTTGGCAAAAAGAGAAAATCAAGGATTGTTGTATTGACCAGAGATATGTGTGAAAGAAGTAAGAAAAAAGGAAGACAAGAAAGAAGGAAGTAGGGAGGGAGGGAGGGAGGGAGGGAGACAGGGAGACAGAGGGGGGAGCAGAGCTTGTATTGAAAAATGCATCACATCATTTTTATAAATTCCCTTGGGGTCATATGTCAATAGAAATTAACTGAATAATTGTTATTAAAATAAATATGTGAAAAATAAAGTGTTATTGTTAGTTTTTAAATTTTTTTATTAATTCTTTGGGAGTTTCATGTATGCATACAATGTATTTTGATCATATCCATCCCTACACTCTTCCTCCTAAGTCCTCCCAGATTCACCTCCTAACTTTATTTCTTTTTTTTTTCCATCTAAAAATTCTTTGTTTCACTTGTGTTTTCTGCATGCCTTCATGTATACACTATTGATAGATAAAATTTCAACTTGGCACATTTTTTGTGTGTTCTGTTGTTCTGTGTATTCTATGCCCGCTTTTCTCCTTCTTAGAAGTCAGCCCTGTTCTTCATGTTCCTGCCTCATACACTGTGT
Source organism: Nannospalax galili (assembly GCF_000622305.1). NCBI lineage: Eukaryota > Metazoa > Chordata > Mammalia > Rodentia > Spalacidae > Nannospalax > Nannospalax galili. The sequence continues at coordinate 786,531 of NW_008343387.1, read as the reverse complement.
CTCCTTTTTTTCCGACATTATCCACATTTGGTTTTCAGCAGGTTTACTGCGATGTGGTCAAGAAATAACCCACAAAGAGGGCTGGAGAGATGGCTCAATGGTTCGGAGGACTGATTGCTCTTGCAGAGGACCCGGGTTTGATTCCCAACACCCACATGGCAGCTACGAATTGTCCTTGACTCCTGTTCCAGGGGACTCTTAAGCCCTCTTCTGATCTCCACAGCACTGGATGACACAGGTGCACTCACATACATACTGGCAATACACTCACTCATACACATAAAATAAAAATAATAAATAAAATATTAAAAAATAACCCACCAAATCCATATGGACATGGGTGTAGGATCATTCACTGGAACATAGTAGACCTACCAGGGGCCACACCTTTAAAGAAGACTGACACCTTCTTCCCCAGAAGCCATCAACTGTCAATAGCTCTTTAGCTAGGGCCTGGAATTTGTGATTTCCACACCTCCCCCCCCCATGCTGGAATGTTGACTGGCTTGATCTGTGCTGGCAATCATGATTGCTATGAGTTTATAAATTCAGAGGTCCAGTCATGTCCAGAAGACACTACTTTGCTCCAATCCTCACTGACCATTGGTTCTCACAGTCTCCCTGCTCCCTCTCCTTCTTCAGTAGACTCTGAGACATGAGGAGACTGTATGATACAGATGTCCCATTTGTCACTGAGAAGGCCACAGGCACCAAGTCCCTGCATGTTGACCACTTGTGAGTTTCTGCATTACATGTTGGTCACTGCAGAAACATCTCTGATGAAATCTGAGAGATGCTGTTGAATAGGAAAGAACTGGCAACAGCTAAATGTCTGAACCCTAAGGGACTCCATAGAAAGGGAGGAAGACAGTCACCACCCCCCTCAATCGGTCAGCTTCAACTGCATGAGGGAGAAGTTCAAGGACAGACATGGAGGAAGCCAGGGAGATGGCAGGACGTTCACCATCTTGGCAGTGCTCTGCATGATCTGAAAAGCTCAGCCAAGATGTAGGGAGAGAAGTCCATGGGTGTTTGCCTTTGTAAGTAACTGTCTCTTGGATATCATAAGCTTTATTGGCAAGACCAAATAATTGTCTTTATTCCCTAAACTGTAGCTTAGAGGGATATTGTATTGGTTTGTCAGTCTGGTCATAAGGACAGTGTGGGGCCTGGGAGTCAAGAGAACACAGGGCGGTCCTCCAAGAAGGGAGTTTGGCTTTACAGATGCACTAATCTATAAGTATTGAAATGAGAATTAGAGGATATTTTAATCTATCTTACCCACCTGCAAATTCTGTGAGCTACAATAAGAATTTTTGTAGAAAATATGCCCATGGGGGCAATAGTGCCCTGAATATTGTGGAGGAAGCCAACTGCTTTCTGGCTGGATTTAGGGCCTACTCCGTACAAGGAAACACATGCCTCACAGACACAGTAAATTTGGCCAAGAACTCATGGTTGCAGAACTTACAGACCCCAGTGGTTGCATCATTGTCTTTTAATTTATAATATTTAGTATGTCTATTGTTTATTTTCATACTCTCTCATTTATATATCTCTTAATGTTCTATTATTTTATGTACGTGTATTTTAATGTATTTTGAATTTAATAAAATAATTCTTCAATTTGAATATCTTTTGTCCATATCTCAGTTCTCACAAATAAACAGTAATTTCTTCAAAAAATGATTATTCATATAGTTTTAAAAATTTACAACATTTTTATGGAAGAACTTTTAGAATTATACTATAAATTACGTGGAGTTCTATTGTTATTTCTTTCTTAAGACTAGATGTTTTCAAAGTAGCTAGGCAATATCAGACAAAAAGCAACATATTCTCATTTTAGATTATATTCCCAAATAAGTTTAAAACATTTACTCAAAATTAATACTATCAGATAGCCAAAGTATTCTGCATTAAACTCAGTGCAATTTTGTCTATGTCATTTATAATTAATTTCAATTTTTTCAGATATCTTATAATATCAGAATATATAACATAGTATTTTTCATTTATTCAATTTGAAGTAAGCAATTTAATGGTATTAATGATGTTTACGATTTTATTCATGAGTGCCACTAGTGTGTTTTCAAAACTTTTCCTTCATCTCAAGTGAAGATTCTGGAACTGCTTATCTGAAACTCCATGTTCATTCCTTCCCCTCGGGTAGCATCTCTAATTTACATTTCATTTCTGTGTAATTGTCTCTTCTAGATATTTCGTGAGTAAAATCACACAATATTTGACCTTAAGTGTGTCATTATTTCACTCACATACTATTTTTAATTTTCATTCTTAGCGTAACGTCTTACAAACTTCATTAATTTTTATTTAAGATTTATATTATATTGTGAAGATGTTAGTTACATGTTTAACTGAAATTGCGGAAAGAAAATACGTGAATTTTCCAAGGTTGAACTCTTTCTGCTGGAGTGAACACTAGTGATAAATAATGAAAACATTTTTATTTTAATGTTTTATGTTCTTTTTAAACCTGCAGTAAAAATTATCAGCTAACAGAGTCTGGAAAATGGAATACCACTTCTGGATTTTTATTGCCATCTTATTACTGCTTTGCCTTCTCAGTAGAGCTACTCTTGAAACAAAAGCATAGTAATTCAATGGGAGTAAGGCGAAGCAGAGAAGTTACAAAGCTCTTCCTACATTCAAACTTTCAATAAGACAAATATTTATGGCATATATATATATATATAAACTTTTACACTTGACAGCAGTACAAAAGCTACCCAAGATGCATCACATATCTTTTAAAAATCTGTTGCCACATATAGCTCTGTGCATCGGCTAAGCAGAGAAAAGCACTGGGCAGAGAATACCCTTCTGAGATTGACAGTGAATTGTGTGAAAGTGCCACTTATTTTACTCTAATAAGTTGAAGCCAAATAATGTATTTTTATCCTAAAAAACACTTTCATTTAAGCATTCAGAGCTTGGAATATATTTTCCAATGAAAAAACTGTTTGCTCAACCAGGCTATTAAATGATTTTTTGTATAAAGGTATTCCTACTCGTGGTCTCAAAGCAACTTTCGAGTTGTATTTATTCTATCCAAGACTCTGGTATTTCATGTCATCAGCATTCACAGCTCATTTTTGGAAGCAAGGATACGTGTCATATACTACTGTCATGGAAACAGGACTTAAGCAGCAGAAGACTAAAAGCAGAAGTGTTGATAGAAGTTGGATATTTACACAATTAGGTAGATTATAGAAAACTACACTGAACTACATCCTATTGCGCTAAGGAAATATAGACTATAAAATCAGATGACATGCTCAGTAATCACACATAGCTTGTAGTTTAAGAATGAATACAGACGGCATAAAGATTCCTGTATAGAACAACAGGTCTAGAAAGCACCAGGAACAGGTGTTAAAAATGGCTGAATCGAGTGGCTGGAGAGATGGCTCAGCAGTTAAGAGCACTGGCTGCTCTTTTGCAGAGAATCTGGGTTTGGTTTCCAGAATCCACATAGTGACTAACAGTAAATAAAGCCAGCTTCAGGTACATGAGGCCCTCTTCTGGTCTCTACAGGTATTACGGGTATGTGGTGCACCTACATACGTGTAGGCAAAGCAGTCATGCACATTAAGATAAAAATAAATCAATCAAGGCCAGTGTGGTGGTGCACGTCTTTAATCCCAGCACTCAGGAGGCAGAGGCAGATAGATCTCTGTGAGTTCAAGGCCAGCCTGGTCTACATAGTGAGGTCCAGGACAGCTGGGGCTACAGGGAGACCCTGTCTGAAAAAGACCTAAATAAATAAATAAATAAATAAATAAATAAATAAATAAATAAGAATTTTAATTTATTAGTGGAGGAGAGACTATAGAACACGGTGATATGAAGGGGAAGGGCAGTAATGCAGTAGGAAGGAATAAATGGGGAGGGCAGTGGGCAGGCAGGGCACAAAGAGGGATGGGGGGATAATTAGCACTAAATGCCTTTAGAAAAAGCCATATGGAAACACTATAGAAGCTTCTTAAAATATATGCATTTACATTATAAAAAAGAGATTAATAGAAGTTACAACAGGGGGACATGGGCCCTACTAGACACCATAGGCCAGCAAAGAAAAACCCTAATGCCAGAAATGGACTACCTCTTCTGGAGTTGTTGCCCAGGAATCCCATAGACCACCAAACAATATTGGCCATTGCCCCTGATATTGGTTACCCATAAGAACATCATGGTAAGTCCTTATTGTTGAAGACACTATATACATGAGTTGTAGAACAATCAAGGGGAATTCAAGTTGGTGTTGACTTCAAAGCCTCATATCTTTTGGTTCACTTTCATAGTGCTGAACAGTGCTACCTGAAGAGAAAATTAATAATCAACCTCACCCAGCTATAAGTCCTGCTAGTTACAGCAACAACTGGCCTTGCAAGATATGCAAGATGGATTCCATGCCCAGCATTCATATCCGGCCCAGAAACCTGTGACTACACAGGTCACAGGCCACAGAGGAGATCCTAATACTACTATTCTGCTAAGTAGATATATTAAACTAACTCCCAATGACTTATTGTTATGCCCACAGATTAATGCAGCTTTCAGCTTTTACCAGATTCCTTATGCAGCAGATGGTGAGCAACAGAGAATAAGAGGCTGCAAAGTGCTTATCCCTGAATAGGGCGCCTATATCAAACTCCTTGTTTCCCAAGTCTCAGGGATCATTGCCAAAGAGAGCAAGGAAAGATCGTAAGAACTGGATGACCACTGGGATACAGAATTTTCCATACAGCAGACAGCATGCGCAAATCTCACTTAAGCTCAAGCCAGACAAAATCCCAGCATGGACACAGGGAAGTGGGTAAGAAGGCCCAAACCTGCCTTAGGAACTATTGGCAATCCACGGCTACTGAGAAAGGGAGAGTTAGCTTCCTTGAAGGGTGAGAGTCTTGGTAGGTTGACCAGGCTCCAGTGGATGGACCCACATGGAAGGGCATTTGGAGACATATGTTTGACTGTATATATGTTATAAAGTACGTGAAATTGGCCTGGCATAGTAGAGGAGGTGGACATAGCAGAGGGTATCAAAGCATATTTTATGAAATTTTCAAAATTTCAATTAAATTTTGTATAGAGATATTGAGTACATCTGTTTGAGCAATCACAAATGCTCACAAAGTTTGGAACTGGAGAGTAGAGTTTGGGATGATTTAGGCACTTTTGAATAAAAGTAAGAAAAAAAAAGTTTCTTCTCCATGGGAAGGAACTTTGCTGCATCAATAAGCTACAGGGGATTTTAGAGTATGGTACAGCTTCTCATTCTTAGTTCTGGAAAGTATTATAGAACTGAAGATACAAATTGGAAAGAAAGCACGTGCGTGATACTTGCTGTATTCTTGACCATGACTGATCCATCTGCATGAGGTTACGGGAGATTTAAGACACCTTGGAAATGACAGACTTATTTCTATACCTGGACATGAATTCAGCTTAATTAAAATTTTTGAATGAATAGTTGGGTAAATATTTAAACATCTCTGTCTTTAATAATTTTTTCTTTTTATTAAAAGTTACATTAATAATTTACTACAGAAAATTGAATTGTACAAATAGAGAAAAATTTAAAATCAAGATATTCATGAGGCATTTGAAGATAAGAACTAGATGTAGTGCTGCAGACCTTTAATCCCAGCACTGAGGAAGCAGAGGCAAGCAGATTGCTGTGACATTGACACCAACCTGGAATGATCTACACAGAGAATTAGAGACCACCTGGGATACATAGTGAGACACTGCAGGTATCTCCCAAACAAATGAACAGACAAACAAACAAGCAAACAAAAAACCCAAACTAAAAAAGAGCTAGAATTCAGTGTTTTCAGTTAATAACAAAAATATCTGTATAAAGATCAGAATATTAATTCTTAAATATAGTCAGATTTGAATCCAGGAAGAAGTAGCTAAATTAGTTTTTAAAGTTTGAATAATCTCTGTGATCTACCCCACAGATGAGACTTCTTAAAGTTTCCTGTCTCTAAAGACAAGAAACATTTGCAGCAAGTAAGTAAAAGTCATCACATAACAGCACAATTAGTGCTGGCGAAGGTGGGTGGATAAGGTAGATGATGGGAGGTAGGTAGTGGACTGGTGGTAGAGTATTTTAACTTACCACACACCAAAATTCCAGTTCTAGCATGGGGCTGGCAAAACAGCTCAGTGTATAAGAGTGCTTGTGTAAGCATGAGACTGGTTCCATCCCCAGCACCCACATAAAAATCTGAGCACGTTCACCCACACTTTTAACACCAGAATTGTGGGGGACAGACAGATTGCTCACTTGGGCTTTTTGGGCACCTGCTGATTTCCAAATTCAGTGAGAGACTCTAGCCTAAGAGAATAAAAAGAGCAGCTCATCTGATTTTCTCCACTGGACTCCATGTTCATGTGCAGACACGCTTATTCGCACATATGTGCCCATATATACTTTCTCTCTCTGTCTCTCTGTCTCTCTCTCTCCCTTCCCTCTCTCACTCTCTCACTCTCTTACACACACACACACACACACACACACACACACACACACACACACACTGTCTTTCTTGTCTGATAGTACTTGTTGCTTTAATTGGTAGCTGATGTTTCTCAATATAGCCATCTAAGGTAGCTTGATGGCTTCTCTTCCATTTTGATATGGATTACAAAATCACTGGGGCATGGGAATCAGTCAGCATAGCAGCATAAAGCTTGAGGAGAGTTCGTGGTAGGTTCACATAGGCCAACCTTGGACATTACACACACATCATTTTTTATTGTCTACTCAGTAAAACAACCATTGCAACTTTAAAAATTCTAACTCAAAAAATGAAAACATGTTTATTCAGCAGCAAAATATTTTAGAATTAAAACATACAGTAAAAACAATACACATTTCTCAGTGCTTTCAAATTCCATGCATGTTATTATTTGAGGTTCAGAGACAAGTAATCAGGTTTTTTTGTTTGTTTCATCGCATCTAATTGGCCAGTTGTTGGCCTTAATGCCTGTGCTCCCTGGATTCTGTTCAGAAAGTCCTTTCCCGGGCCTATCAGTTGAAGAGTATTCCATTCTGTCTCTTCTAATTCATGCTATTGGGTCTTATGTTGAGGTTCCTGGTCCATTTTTTTTACTTCAGTTTTGGCAAGATGAGAGATAAAGATCCAGGTTCATTTGTTTACATGTAGCTATCCAGTTTGAGAAGCACCATTTGCTGAAGGTGCTCCTTTTCTCCAATGTGGAGTCATAGCCTCTTTGTCAAAAAAATTAGGTGTGGGCTTATATCTGGGGCCTTGGTTTTATTCTATTAGTCAGTTTAAATGCTTGTTTTGATGCCAGTATCATACTCTAAAGAAAAATGCAGAAAATTTCTAAATAGCATTTTCCACGTCATATTGCCTAAGTTCTCTACAGGAAATATTTATTAGCACAATAGAAGAGTTAAAGTCAGCAAAATTAAAATTAGTTGCAGTGTCATAATGCAGTGTGGTTACTGCATTATTATTAGTTTTATTTTTTTTCTATATATTGCATTTAGATGTTTCCTGAGCAAGAAAAATGGAGCCTAAAGCCTGTCTGGTAATATGATGACCATTCTCCTGGAAACCTGTTATTAGCATCTCTCTCGACACTGGCATTTGTGGTGAGCAGATTGAATAGAAAACTAAATCAGTGCTGCACTGAAAGAATCAGGTTCCTTACTTCACTTGCCAGAATACATGAACTTCCCTCATGTTGGGAACATCTCTTAAAATTCATTTTGCATCTAAATCTTGAATGGACATATGATTTCTCAGAATAAGTAGCATACTTTCAATCTGGCAATATGATACATAAGTTCTTGCTTCTGATTTTTAGGCAAACTAGAGTTGTTGAAAAAAGAATTAGATATGCCTATTTAAAACATTTTCCATTGGTATTTGCCTGAATTATTTAATTTTTCCTATTTACCTAAGAAGTTATTGCCATCATAGCTTAAAGTAGTCACATATTAAACTATTTTAGTTTCAAGAGTTTTTCAATTATTTTTGTGTGCACTTCAAGTAAACTCATGTCTACAATAATGATACTTATCTTTCTAAAACATATACTTTTTCTTTTCCATATTTATTGTAGTGAGTATTTTAGCATTAAATAATATGTGCTTCTTTCAGGGCACCTCTAAATGAAACAGAGAAATACTGTATGACCCTTGTAGGCATAGAATTTACTTTAGTAGCTATTTGACAATAGGAAAATATTATTGATTCTTAATATCATGCTGACCCTATCCACTGAGTCATATTTCCAGACCACAATCTACACATTTTAAACCTGGATCATGTGATAATATTCAAAATTATATTTAACAACAATAATAGTTATTTTAATTTTAAATTAATGGAATTTATATATCTATTACAGGCACCTGGGACCCTTCTCATACAAACCTACAGCAATGGTGTCAGCATGCACAAGACTCATGCAATCTTAAGCAGACAAAACCCAACACAGAGCTGTGGAAATGGACAGCAGGCCCCAATCTTAGTAAAAAAATTATCGACAGCTGATTACTGCTGGGTGCAGAAGAGCTGATCTTCTTAAAGGGAGGGACTCTAGATAGGCTGACTAGACCTCAGTGGATGAACTTGCGCTGTGAGACATGTGGAGACACTAACTTTACATGATAGGCCTTAACACAAATGACAGAATGTATGAATTCTAGTGGGGGGAGGGGGGTTCAGGGAGGGTGCCAAAGGGAAAGGGGATATGAAGATGGCTTCAAAAGACAGAAAAAAAAAGGTGGCTTTCTATATGAAATACACAAAAGTTAAATATTTAAAAAAAAACAGAGGGAAATATATTCAAAACAAACAACAAAAAAACAAAATAAAACAACAAACAAAACGAAACAACAGCAACGAAAAAACCCCACAGAGTTGGAGCGATGGCTCAGCAGTTAAGAGCACTGGATGCTCTTGCAGAAGACCCAGGTTTGATTTCCAGCATCCACATGGTGGCTAACAAGAGGTCTTAACTCCAGTTCCAGGAGAGTTCAACACCCTCTTCTGACCTTCCTAGGCATTGCATTACACAGGTGCATTTACATACATGCAGGCAATACACTCGTACCCATAAAATAGAAATAAGAAATAAAATACTTTTTAAAATACACTTACAATATCTGTACATGATTGTATGTATATAGCTGAAGGTTATATTAGAAGAAACATCATGCCAGACAGAAAAAGCCTACTTTCAGTTGTTAATCAAAGAGACTCCCCAAATAACACAGGCTATTGCCACAGTCCTTGATTTCTTCCCAGACCTTAAAGGTAAGACCTTATTGCTGAAGACAGGACATACTTCAGACACAGGACTTGGAACAGCAGAGTTGGAAATGACCAGGAAGCCTCCTTCCTGAAGACTAGCTCTCATAGATTTGGAGGACACTATGCCAGCTGCTAAAGGAGAAAACTTAATCAATGGTCCAATCCCAGGTTTAAAGTAATAACCACAACAATGACTGGCACAAAAAATTATAGTGGTACAGTAATGGCACTTTTATGTGGGGGGTAATCAACAGCTATCTACTTAGACTTAAAGTTTGCTCAATGGGAGGGAACTCATGTGTGGCACTGTAAACATAGCCAAATAAATATGGCTAGAGAAGTCATGGGGCCTGAAGAAAAACTCTACATCTGTCGTGTTCCTAGACAAATGTAATTTGTTCCTGTATGATAAATATGGATCCTTATATTTGTAGACAAGTAGTCATCACACATCAAAGAAGCTTCTTTTTTTGTAACAGATGAAGACTATTAAAAATTATACAACTGGTCACACACAAAGAATAAGTGTCCATGAGATGTCCAGCCCTAAGTGATACATCTACAAAGAAATCTCTACACTAAGGCTTACCAAACATAGTGGAAAAAGGAGTAAAGAGAATATTAACACATTTCTAAATTCTCAGCAGTGAATCTTCCTCATACAACAGAAGGCAATAAACTCAGATGGCCACAATTAGCCAAAATGTAGAGAAAAAGAGACTGTAGAATATGTATCCCTGAGTAGGACTCATATTAAAACTCACCCACCAAGGGCTCAGGGACCATTGTGGAAGAGGGGATGGAAATATTATGAGTCAGGGTGGTGCATGACCATAAGAAAACAGGGTCCTCCAGGTTTCTGGGAACAAGCTCATAAAAACTTACAGTGATGACAACATGCACAAGACCCATGCAACCTCAATCAGACAAAACCCAGCACAGATCTGGAAAAATGAGCAGGAGACCTCAACCTTAGCTGAGGAACTATTGGTGACTGATCACTGCTGGGTGAGGGAGTGTTGATCTTCTTTGAGAGAGTGATATTAGATAGAACAACCAGGCTCCCATGGATGAACTCACATGGAGAAACATTGAATACGAAAACTTGATAAGCTTTACCATACATGACATAATGCATGAAACCCTGTTGGTGATCTATCTGGAGGGTGCAGATAGGGGAGAGGTCTAACTATGATTAAGTATTGTATAAAATGCACAAAATTCAATAAAAATACATTAAAAAAGACAATAACAAATATATTAACAATGTTTAAACCAGACAAAAATACAATAATAGCAAACTTTAAAGTCACATTTGACTCTCACAAACTATAATTTGAAAAAAAAATTGTGATTTTTCTCATTATTATATTAAAATTTTGTGATATAACACCAACTAATATTTGTTAGGGAATGTAAACTAGTAATAGAGGCCCTGCTTTGCTTTAGAGGTTTAGATAACATTTAAACCATTATAGCTGCATCTCAAAATTTTGGATGGTCAGGCACATATTTCTCCATCTACAGAATGTTCCAGCTTCAGAAAATCTGATTGTGCTCACTATATCAGTAATTGTGGCATACTTTAGACTGAAGGCTTCAACTCTCTTTCTTCAAAGCCAATCATAGTTCCTATTTACACTCTTTGTCCTGAGTATAGTAGACCATATCAAACAGAATTTTAAAGTCTTAGTCTCATTTATAGTTTATAATACTCTTTAAAAGTAACCATAAAAGCTAAAATCATAGCTGTTAACTGAAATGCCAGACGCAGAAAGGCAAATATTATATGTTCTCTAGATTGGATGCTAAAGAAGTCAATCTGCACGTACAATTATGATCATAGTTGTTCAGGTCTTAGGTGAGTAGAGAAGGACAGAGGATAGAAAAACGGAAGTAAAACAGAGAAAAAAGGAATATGTTCTAATGCTTAACAGCTCAGTATAATTATTATAGCTCACAATTACTTATCATGCAATACAAAAACCTCCAAAGGAACTAGAAGGCTCAAATGCAAATTAAGGATAAGGAGGGGGGAAACATGAATTACTCTGACTTGACCAGTGAACATTATATACATGCATAAATATTACATCCTAATCCATAACTATGAACAAGTATTTGATGTAGATCAAGAATTAAAAACAGGTCTTCTTCTACTCCTCAGCACAAGCCCACTTCTCTTTGCACACAGACCTATGGACTACCCCTTTGGCACAGATTCCCCCAGTACTTCCTGATCCTTTGCACCCAAACCAACCAGATTCTTCCGTCAGTTACTTCACTAGAGACCTCATAGTCTGCCCCCACCCCCAACTTGCCTTTGCACACTTGAGACCAGGCTTGTCCCTTCTTGTCCCCCTGGCTACACATCCGACAGAGGATTAATATCTAGAATATACAAAGAACTCAAAAAAAGAAAGAAGAAAATAAGCAACACAACAAAAAAAGTTGGGCAATAGACCTAAACAAAGCTCTCAAATGAAGAAATAAAAATGGCTAAGAAGCACCTTAAAAAGTGATCAACATCTTTAGTAATTAGAAAAATGCAAATAAGACCACTTTAAGATTACATCTTACCCCAGTCAGATTGGCAAAGATCAAGCAAACGAAAGACCCCAAATGCTGGCGAGGATGTGGAGAAAGAGAAACATTCATTCGCTACTGGTGGGAATGCAAACTCATGTAACCCCTATGGAAAGCAGTGTGCAGAACCCTCAAAACACTAAAAATGAACATACCATCTGATCCAGTGATACCACTCCTTGGCATATACTCAAATGACTCATCATATTGTAGAGATACCTGTACATCCATGTTGGTTGCTGCTCTCTTCACAATAGCTAAGAACTGGAAACAACCTAAATGTCCCTCAACTGATGAATGGATAATGAAAATGTGGTACATGTACTCAATGGATTTCTACTCAGCAACAGGAAGAGATGAAATTATAAAATGTTCAGGTAAATGGATGGAACTAGAGAGCGTTATACTAAGTGAAGTAACACAAACACAGAAAAGCAAGCTACATATGTTCTCCTTCACTGTCGATTGTAGCACCAGTCCCTTATATGTGAGTGTATAAATTCTGATGTAACACCAGGAGCCAGGTAAAGGGAAAGGACACATGGAGATAAAGGAAAGAAACAACCTGAAAGGGGGATAGTAGGGAACAGACGTTACCTGAGGGAGGTGGAAAAAGTGGGAGTAATTGGCAGGGAGGAGAGGAGGGAGGGACATGCAAGGTGTGAGAAAGGGAGGGAGGGAAGTCAGGAGAGGAAAGATGGCAAGAATCAGGAGGTTTGGGAGAGAAGTGGGGATAATGGGGGTATTGTAGGTAGGGAGAGAAGCAAGGAGGGAAGGAGGATGGAAGCTGGATGGGAGAAAAAAAAAAGAGTGGAGATGAATAAAGCTCTGGATGCTAGGAAACCTAGAGGGAAAAGTGAAGGCCTAGAAACCCTACTAGAAATGCACAGTGTCTGAACATTAGTGCATATGTATACCTGGGAGCTGCTTGTCAGGGAACGCAGTGCCCGATAGAAGAGACCTCCCGTAGAGTGACAAGCATGCCATACAACACTCATAAAAGAAGCTTCGTTTTGCAACAGATGGAGGCTACTGCAGAGTTGCACATCTGGTCAGGAACAGAGAACAATGCCTGGGAGATGACCAGTACTAAGTGATGCATCTGCAGTTGAATCTCTACAATTAAAGCTCATGGAACATAGCAGAATAGGGGTAGAGAGAGGGCTAATGCACCAGTGAGGTTTCCATGTACATCAGAGTGCGATACACACAGAAGGCCACAACTGGCCAAGTTTTAGAGAATAAGAGACTGTAGAGTGTAGGATGGAGTGCCTATATTTAACTGACCTACCCACAGCTCAAGGACCATCGTAGAAGAGGAATCAGGAAGACCGTCAGAGCCAGGGCTCGTTCATGAACATGGAGGTGGAGGCCTCCATGCCATTGGAGACTTGCTCATGTGAGCCTGTGGCAGGCAAAGGCAACATCAAGCATGGAACTCATGTCATCTCAATTAACCAAGGGCCCAAAGGGGAGGTGAGAAATAGGTGGTGGGCCAGCACTAGATTGAGAACTATTTGAAACTGATGGCTTCTGGATCAGGGAGAGTATGACTTACGTACGACCACTGGATGGACATTTGGGTACAAACACTTGAATAAGCGTGTGTGGGAGAGTGCATAGGGTTTGGTGGGGGGATAGTGAGAGAAATGGATGTGGAAGGCGTCTGGATTTGAGTAGGAAATGTATGAAATTTAAAAATCTCAATTAAAAAAACAATTAAAAACAGTGTATTTAAGATAGAACTATTAACTATGCTGATTAATTTTTTTTGTACATATGTCAAACTCTTGAACATGTAAAAATAAAACAGCAATTCAAAATTTTAAGACTATGTGTTAGACACTTTAGTAATATAAATTAAAAATCATCCTCATTCTTAGCATATGAAAATGCCAACCTTGCTGGGTTTTGCTTGCAGATTTCCAGACACCAAAAGAACATGCTTGTAATGGTAAATTTCTATCATCAGCTTGTCTGCACTAAGCAACATCTATGGTATTAACACTGAGTGAATTGTGAGGGTTTTTATAGAGAGTTTTATCTGAAAGGGTAAGAGCCACCTGGAGCCACCTGTGTGTTGGAGGCACCATCTAATGGGTTTGGTTCTTAGAGTGAATAAGAAGGGGAAAAGCAGAACGTGACCCAAGTGCCAGCATTTATCACTTTCTGCGGCCTGAATGCAGACAGGAGTTAACCAGCCACTTGACTGTCATGTTGCCACAGTCACTAACTACCCTTGCTTTCCGCTGTTCCCTGCCATAATGGACAATATTCCCAAGTGCTGAGCCAGAACAAATCTCTCCTTCCTTAAGTTACTTCTAGTTAAGAATTTGGTCATAATAATGAGAAAAATAGCCAATAAAACTCTATTCTTTTTTGTTGTTGTTTGTTTGATTTTAGTTTTCTTTCTTTTTTTTTTTTTTTTTTAAAAAATTTTATGGAAATTTTCATCCCCCTTTAAAAGGGTTTTTGATCAAACCCATCCCACCTCCCCCCCCCACAAAACTCCCCCCTCTGAAGAGGTAACCCTAAAATCTTTTAAGGATTAGGTACAAGCTCCCAAATACTTTTGTCATTTTTTGCCTTTGGAACAGAGTATGTTGTTAACAGGACCAAGGACATTTTGACTTTTAGCTCAGAAACAGGCTACATTTCTTTGGGGTCTTTTTTAACCCTAACTGCCTAGCCAATTCCTGTCTCCTGTTCTTATAAGGCCATCCTCTGAAGGGGTTACCCAAATTGCCAATAGGGAATAGGGACATAGACTGCTCTGGCTTCATCCAGGCTGAATAAGGATGCAGGGTGAGGCAACTGTAGTACCCCTTCAGTGAGTCTAACTAAAAGACTCCCAATTCCATAACTCTTGTCTCTAAGGGGAAAAGAAAGTCCTTATAAAACATAAAGATGTTTAAAAGTGAAATGGCATACATACAATAAAATTTTTTACATATTGTTTTTATCAGTTTACAGGGAGATATTTTGTGCTTTTATATTCATGCAACAATATCTTCCCTTAAAACTTTTTGCATTAATTAAAAATTAATTTGTAGCAAATTCTTGTAACTGAATATAAAGTGTTAGCTACATTCTAATGGTATATTCTTTCAATTTGACTTGTATGGAAAATTAAGCAATTAAATATATCTCAATATTTTATTCAGAATATTCAGAATCAGCTGATTAGGGCCACTCTGGTATGTCTCTAAGTTGCTTTGGAAGCTGCATCATAACTATATTTTATTGATTTGACTAAATTTATACCTTCCTGAGTGTTGGGTTTGGAACATTCTTCAGCAACACTGGTTTTGTTTTGAACACACTAGTTGCATTGTAAGGTCTTGAAAAAAGGCCCAGGCTGTTCAGATTTGAGTGACTCAGTTTAATGTGAGACCAGTCTAAAAACTGCACAAACACTAAGACTAGAGCTTCAGGGCTTCAGAAAACCACAACAGAAAGGCTAACATATTTTCTTTTTAACTTTTAAACTGAATAAATTCCAATTGTCGAATAGTGTAATTCGACTTCTGAATACATGTCCCTAGAAACAGACATCTGTGGATTGAAGGCGGATCTGCGTGCCTGCTTGCACTGCAGGATTCCTCGTAGTCATCAGGTAACACAACTGTGGCAGGCAGGTTTGATTTTCCTTAGAGTTTCCTCCAACAAGTGTGAAACAGAATTATAAAAGAATACTACTGTTTTCCTGAAATGGATAAGTACTAATTCCACTGAGGAAATGCAACACACTGAGAATAGGGACTTTATCATCTGACCGTCCATCTTGTCATTCATTCATTCATTTTTTTCTTTTGTTTACAGTTATGCATTCTATATTACAGCTATTGAATTGAAGTTTTCAGATGTTACATGAAAGAAATCATTGCATTTTGGAAGATAAAGAAATGCTGACTTTTATGGTAATATAATATCCTATATTTAGGTACTATAATTGAGAGGTAGTATTCTACGGTGTTTCAGGGATTAAAGGCCTGGTCTGCCTCACCAGGAGCCTTGAACTAATATGTGGCATTTCTGTAAAATGAAGGTGATAACAATGCCTGCACTGTGTTGTTAGCTGTTGATATTTGACTCACTGTAATTAAAGAATAACTGAGCTAAAAGGTCAAAATGACAAGGGTGACTGACATGAGTTGGGAAAGCAAATGGATCATAATTAAACAAAGAAGAAACAGTTCTCCAAGCAGAAGGAGGAAAGCTGTGCAGAACAGTGAGGCGTGAAAACAAAAACAAGTTCAGAGACCGGCGACCTTTTCACTTTCAGCTTGACGTATGGTTGTGAGGAATTTAGATTTTAATTTGAAATTACTTATACTTTTACAAAAGAAGGAATATGTATATCATCAAAATGTATGTTATGAAAAATGTTCAAATGGGATACAAAAGTTAAGAGACTCACTCTAATGGTTAGGTAAGAGACTCAAGACTTCACCTAAATCTTGAATTTTAAAGCTAGAGACTGAGATATAACACAAGTTATCTGTAGCACATATGAGACAAAAAGTGGATTTAAAACGGATGCCCAGATTTCTAGTTCATGAAACTGAGTAGATGATGTTGCTTTTTGAGAAAATAGGATATTTAATTTAATATTAACATTTACTTAGTTCTTAACTTGTAACTAAACACTAGTTTAGTTTTCAGGATAAGGAATCTATAGGGACTGGACATAAAGAACTTTGCCTAAGGTCTCATAGCTAATGACCATTAAAATTAAATTAAAAGTTTGCAAGATGGTCTAGCATGGTGGTGCGGATCTTTAAACCCAACACTCCAGAGGCAGAGGCAGGTAGGTCTCTGGGAAATGTAGGCCAGCCTGATCTATATAATAAGTTCCTGGCCTGCTACAGGGAGATCTTGTCTCAAAAACAAACAAAAAAACAGTTAAGGATATGCAGAAATGATGCCTTTGACCTCCATTCTATCCAGTTTTGCTGCTCAGTAGTAGAATAGGTTTGAAGTCATCTTGACCTTCAAATAACTAAGGCCTAACTTCAGGAGAAAAGTCAATTGAGGATTTTGGTACTCTTTTAGCAGCACTGTATATATTTACAACCAATATAGTATCATTTTACTCATCATTTTAATAACTCAACTTGACTGTGCCTTTATTGTATTTATATAAATACTAAGAATAGAAATGTCTTAAGTGGATTTATAACAAGCAATGGAATTGAAGCAGTACTAGAGTCTACTAACTAAAATAATAAGGGGCAACCACAGCGAATTCATTGCTGAGTTATTCCAGACATTTAAAAATGAGCTAACAGCAACCTTCTTAGACGATTAGTTAAAATATAAAGGGATGGGATGTTGGCACACACATTTTACACTGAGCCAGAATTATCCTGATACCAAAATGAGGAAAATATGCAACAAATAAAGAAAACTATAGGCCAATTTCCTAACAAACAAAGATGCAGTTTCCTATAGACTGCTTGCAAGCCAAATTCAATAACACATTAAAAAGATCACATCCCATGGCTGAACTGACATCATTTAATCAACATATCCATATCAAAAAACGAAGCACAGCACAAAAATAATCCGAGAGAGAGAGATCACAACAGATGCACAAAATACCTTTGCCAAAGTTCAGCGTCCCTTGATAATATTCCTGGACTAGGAGTTAGAGATATGACTCAGTGGTTACTGCTTTTGCAAAGGACCTGAGTTCGATTCTTAACACCCACACGGGGTTTTTCACAACTGCCTACAACTCTAGCTCAAGGAGATCTGATGCCTTCTTCTGTCTTTTGTGGCACACACACACACACACACACACACGGCAGATACAAAAACACACACATACAAATGAGTTCTTAAAATAGTCACTGAAGTAGTGAGGGAATGAAAACACCCACATCAACAGAATAAATGGTATATATACTACCCTTAGCCAGTACTCGTTGGAGGAAAACTGAAAGCATTCCTTCTAAAATAAGGAATTGGACAATTGTGTCTATTCTTATTCAATACAGTACTTAATGTCTTCACTATAGCAATAAAGCAAGGGAAAGAAACAAAGGGGATAAGATTTGGTAGGAAGAAGCCAAACCATCCCTACTTACAAATAATCAGATTCTATATTTAAGAGGTAAAGATTAGACTTGATCCACTCCTGTGTCCAATGTATGCTCTGTCTTCAGCAGTAGAGTCTTACCACCAAGGACAGTGGCAAGAGCCTGTATAATTTGGGGAGTCTCTTGAAGCACCCTGACCAAGCATAGGACATTGGTGTAGTAGTGACACTTTTATCTTGGGGTATTCAACAGCTGTCTAATTGGACTGAAAGCTCACTCAACTGGTGGAATCTCTCAAGTCTGGTACTGCAAACATAACCAAATACACTGGCTGGAGAGGTCATGGATCTTAGAGAAAACCCCAAGACTGTGACATCTGTAGTTACAATGTGCAAAATATGTATCTTTATATTTGCAGACAAATATCCAAGTCACCACTCATCAAAGAAGCTTCTTTTGGACCAGATGGAGACTATTACCAAGCACCACAACTGGTTTCACACAGACATTGTCTAGGAATGGCCCAGGTCTCAGTGACACATCAACAATGCAAACTCTACACCTAAAGCTCACAGAACATAGAACAGGGGTAAAGAGGACACTAAGGAACCTCTCAGTTCTCACAAATGAAGCTCCCCCATGCAACAGAGGGCCAGGATCACAAAAGGTCACAAATGGCCAAAGAGTAGCCATTAGAGTCTGTAGAATTCTGGTCCTTGAACAAGTCTCATGTATTAATTTCAACCACCCAGGGCTCAGGTAGCATTGTGGAAGAGGGGGCTGAAAGACTGTAAGAGCCAGACCATATGGAAACAGAGTCCCACAAGTTCCTGGGACCCTGCTCATATGAATCTATAGCAATGGTGTCAGCACACACAAGTTCCATGCAAACTCAAGCAGACAAAACCGCACCCAGCACAGAACTGGGGAAACAGACAGCGACTCCAGTCTTAGCTGAAAAAATGTTGGCAACTGAACACTGCTAAGTGAGGGACAACTGATCTCCTAAAGTGAGGGATTCTAGATAGACTGACTAGTCCTCAGTAGATGAACTTGCACTGCAGGACATCTGGAGACAGTAACTTGACACAATAAGCCTTAACACAAATGACAGAATGTATAAATTTCAGAAGGGGGGGCTATAGGAGGGTACCAGGGGAAACAGGGGTATTACAATGATTAAGACTGATTGAGATGCTCTATATGAAACACACAAAAATTCAATAACAATAAATTTTTAAAAAGACTTCGAATCTCTTACAAGTGACAACCACTTTCAGGAAAGTAATAAGGAAGAATATTGAACACACGAGTCATAGTTGTTTTATTTACCAATAGTAAACTTGCAAGAAAGAAATTGGGAAAAATACTGTATACATAATCTCCTCAAATAGGCATAGAAACAAACCTAATCAAAAAGGAGAACAACTTTTACAATAAAAAATATAAATACTGAAGGAAGAAATGGAAGACTGTAGTGAATGGAAAGCACTCCCGTGCTCTAGGTGGACCATATTAATACTGCGAAAATGGCTACATTATTCAAAGAGTTCTATGGATTGAGCACAATTGCCATCAAATATCCAGTCACAGAAGTAGAAAATAAAGCAAGCCTAACATTCATGTGCAAGCACAAATATTGAAACAATCCCGAGTTCAGAAAAATTAGTGCTGGTGGTATCACCATATCTGTTATCAACTCTACTACAGCAGCAATAGTATATGGTGCTGGAGCAGTAAAAGATATTAGAACATCCAGAAACAAGCCCATACAGCTATAGTCATTTGATTTTTGAAAAATGAGCCAAAATGTACATTGGAGGAAAAAAATCCTCTTAAGTTAACATGCTACAGAAATTCCTGCACGTCCATGTTGTTATGGCAGATCACAATAATCAAATTATGGAGTCAGCCTAGATATGTGTCAGCAGACGAATGAAGAAAACATGGAAGAATTTATACACAATTTATCCATCTTAATTAAGAATAAAATAGTGTCATATTGAGGAAAATTGATTGACTTGTAGATTATGATGATAAAAAAAGCAAGCCATATTCAGAGAGACAAATATAACACATTTTCTCTTACGGGGGCTTACATTGACTTACCTGTATACGTGCATGTATATATGTATGTATTTATGTGTGTATGTTTCCATCTATGTTGCATGAAAGTGGAAGGGAAAAGTGGGACTATTTGGTAAGAAGAACATGATTAGCAGGGAGGGGTCAGGAGAGGATGATCGAGGATGACTACTGTCAAAGTGCATGGTATATTTGAACTAAAATATCATTATGAAATGTCAACTTTTTAGAATGATTATATGCTAACTATTTTTAATTGTCTCTCCTCCTAGGGCCATTCTCTGAGTTAACATTTCCTGCTGTTTTCAGGAATACATCAAGGTCCCTTTCCCTCTGTCCTCATTATCTCTCGCTTTCTGGTGAGCCATTCGCAGCAACATCTAAGAACCTTAAGTCTTCCCATCTACACTAGTTTGCCAGGTTTGCTCTGACCATGTGTCATAGCTGCGTGGCTCAAACAATTGATTGCCTTGCAGTTCTAAACTGCTGCTTTGGCTTTTGGAAGTTGGTTAGTCCCACTTCCTTTTCTTAGCTGGGAAATGCAAAACCACGCTGTTGCTTCCAATGTCATATGTTCTCTACGACTCTGTTTTCACATAGCTGCCTTTTAATAAGGACACTTGTCATGTTGGATTAAAGGCCCATCTTATTTCAACATATCTTTTCTTATTGGGGGAAGTGGTATATAATTCAATTTATAAGACCATCTTGTTAAAAATTGAACTTAAACTCTGAAACTTTCCTTAACCTGGCTTCCTATTTAACTACTATTTTTATCTTTTCATTCCTTTCTAATCACAGCTTTAAATATTTTGCCAAATATTTATGCTTCATCAATCACATACTTTTCATCAAGCTCAAAAAGAAACTTTGCTTGTTGTGTATGCTTGGTACATTTGTCCTACTTATGCAAAATTTAGTATTCTCTCAAATTGATACTTCTATTTGTAGTGTGGTTACAAATAATAAATTAGCACTTGGATTGTATGGATAAAAGGATGTCATGAGAATATATTTTTTCAGGTATGCTGATAAACATATAGTCTAATTTTATTTTAATTATTCAAAGGATGAAGTTTTGGGCTTTGTTTATGTGAGATCCCCTCTGGGAAATGTATTTTTCCCTTGGTCTACTAAAAAATTTCATTTTACAAAATGCAATAACAAGGGCTGGGGATATAGCTCAGTGGTAAATCCCTGCTTAACACTGCTTAAAACCCAGGGTGTGGTTCCTAGAGCTGCAAACAAACAACAGTCATACAGATAGCATGGCATCCAGATTGAGAAAGTGCTAAGGCAATTTCACCAAAATATCATCCTCTAAAGTGTCATGAAAGACAACCACTGGCCTTTCCTTGGACTCATTGTGTATAATTTTGAATCTATGATACACCATTAAAAATGTCCTTTATTTAATTGGTATATGCCTTCAGAATCCATTATATATTATGTATAGAGACGTGTACACACACACACACACACACACACACACACACACACACACACAAATATTTGGTCTCTCCTAAGGCCATGGGCACTATATTCATCTTTATGATAACACATCTTCCAAATGTCCTTGTGTCTGGACTCTAAGTGTTCTAATCTGTAAACAACAGTACAAGAAACATGTTAAGATGTTAAGTCAGCTTAATAATAAGATAAAGAACAAAAGGAGATTTTCTTTAGAAAAGGACTCATGTATCAACTTGACACGGAAAGTACTGATAATATTCAATCTTGGCAAAATTTTATAACGTGGTAGCTTAAATTTTGATAACCTGGAGGGTAATTTAACATATTACAAAAGATGATGTGATAAATTACAAAGCCAGGATGTTTGTTCTCCTTCTGGCAATAAATACGGCCTCATAATCTTGTCAGCAAATGCTTACTGAGGTAGAGATTTCATAACTTCTTCTTTCTGAAATGCCCACAGCAATCCCTTCTCAATCTTCAGGAAATTACCAGTGAAAACAAAGGCAAGAAGGCAGGGATTTTAGTTCCTTCACTCTGGATCTCACTCCTGACATCAGGACCTATAACTTTTGTCTCTTTCCTTTAATGGTGGAAATGAACCTGTCTTTGTTTCCATTAAAAAGAAAAATTTCCATTTGTCCCGTTTCCTTCCCCACAGTTGGGTGGTTTCTTCTCATTTCCCTTAATCATTAGTGCCCCTTTCTAAAAGGCTCTTCTCAGTGAGGTAAATAGGACCTGCATGTGTTATATTCTGCTTTAAAGTCAGTTTGCAGCTTTATGCTCTGACCCATCATATTCCCATTCCTTTGTTTTCTTTTATCACCAAACCTTTTTAAAACTGCTCAAATTCATAAGTGGATTTTTTGTCACTAGTTAACTCACTTAATTTTTTCTCAACTTTACTGAGTATATCTGACAAGTAAACTGTATATTTATGTTATTTAGATGTTTTATGTATGTATGCATGCATGGTATAATGATCACCTCAATCTAATTAACACATATATCACAGGCTTTGTGTATGTGTGCATGTACTAAGAATACCTTCAGCAAATTTCACGTGTATAATACAGTATTAGTAGCTATAGTCTCAAAGTAGCAACTTAGATCTCCACAAATCATTTATTCTGTATAAAATCTATATCTTTTTTAAAAATATTTTATTTATTATTTTTATTTTATATGTATGCATGTATTGCCTGCAGGTAGGTAAGTGCACCCATGTTGTGCAATGTCTGCAGAGGACAGAAGAGGCTGTCAGATTCCCTGGAACTGGAGTAACGGACAGCTGTTAGCTGCCATGTGGGTGCTGGGATTCGAACCCGGTTCTTCTGCAAGAACAACCAGTGTTCTTAACTGCTGAGCCATCTCTCCGGACCCAAAATTCCCACTCAACTCCAGCCCTGGCTAAAACGTAACTAGAATCTCTATTCCAATGGGCTCCCCTTCTTCAGATTCTATATGTAGATGACCCCATGCAATAATTGTTTCTCTACATGACTAATTTCACTTAGCATATTGTTCTTCAGGTTCATCTGCTTTATAAGAAAGTTTCTCTTGTTAAGACTGAATAGCATCTCGTGTATTTGTGTGCTGGAAATATCTTTCACTCATGTTTTATTTGATTAGTTATTTGGTAAATTTTTTATTACAGATGTTAGGTAGATTAGATGATTAGATAGGTGATAGATAGATGATAGATGATAGATAGATAGATAATTAATAGATGATAGATAGATGATAGATAATTAATAGATGGTAGATTGATAGATGATAGAGGATAGATGTGTATTTGTGTGCTGGAGATATCTTTCACACGTTTTATTTGATAAGTTATTTGGTAAATGTTTTATTACAGATGTTAGGTAGATTAGATGATTAGATAGATTATAGATAGATGATAGATAGATAGATGATAGATAAATAGATAATAGATGATAGATAGATGATAGAGGATACATAGGTGATAGACACACAGATAGAGAGAGATGATAGATGATATATGACAGATAGATGATAGATATATGATAAATAGATAATAGATAGATGATAGATAGATAGATAGATAGATAGATAGATAGATAGATGATAGATAGATTGATGATTGATGACAGATATTTGGAAAACAGTTTATCCATTCATCTATGATGGATGATGATGTCAATTCTATGTCCTAGGTGCTTTGAGTAATCAGCAATGAATCCTATGCACAGGTGTCTCTGATTTAGTGACACTTGTTCTCTTAGATTCATACATTTAATATCTTTAGGAACTTCTATACAGGTTTCCACAGTGGCTACACCCTTGTCTTCCCATTAGCAGTATACAAGGACTTCTTTTTCTCCACATTTTTAGCACAGATTTTATCTTTGGTCCTTTGAAAAAAGTAATTCTACAGGACTACTCACTATGAATTTAATTTCAATTTTTCTAATAACTAGGGCTATTTAGTATTTATTCCAATTCTTACTTGTCATTTCGGTATCTTCTTTGGTACAGCATCTACTCATGACTACCTGGTCTCTTCAAGGAGCCTTCATTTTTTAGTTCTATCTAGGCACTATTCTCTCTTTCATGAATTATTTACCTCTTGGGAATGTATTTTGTATTTTAGATATTTTTTTGTGAAAGTTAATTTGAATAACTATCTAAATGCAATAGCAAGAATATTGAACTGAATTAGATATCCATTAATAAATGAATGGATGAGAGTTGGTACAAAATGGAATATTATTTAGCTGTAAATAAAAAGATGAAATCATGAAATTTATAGGAAAATCCGTACATTTAGAAAGTATAATAAGAAGCCAGGTATGCCAAATTCAAAAGAAGAAGCATATTTCTTCCTCATATGCAGATCCTAGCTTACAGTGTGTACATGTACATATGTAAACAGGTATAAGTGTGGGTACAGTATAACATTTAGAAAGGAAACCAAGCATGGGTAGGATTAGGTGATGAGGAAAGAAGGAATGCAAGTAGGAGGATGCAGGAGTCATAAAGGAGACCATAGAGCTGATGTTTGTTCTAGTTTCAACTCCAACATAGACTTTCCTCCCTTCCTTCTTCTTTCTTTCTTCTTTTGTGATGGAAAATCGATACAATTGTAATTGATAATGGAAGTGTAAAAGTCTAAATAAAGCTCCATTGCTTCAGGATGCTCTGTTTAGGTTCATTCAGATGTACAGAGGTTGAGACTGGGTAAGTGTTTTGATAGCTTCCTAAATCAGCTGTGTAATGTTTTATCTGTGAGTTAATTAAAATAAAATAATTTCATTTTTAAAAAATGAAAGAACGAAAGAAAAATGCATTCTCTAATTAAAAATCAGTTAATCACCACCCTGATCCACAATAGAACACCAAGAGTCTTGGGATTCTCAGCAATATGCTTCAAAAAACTAATAAAAATAACCTTTAGAAAAACTTTCACTTCACAACAAAATCAAGTACAGCGTAGAGGGTTTTCATATATCTCTTCACATGTACAACCTGTGTCCGTATTGCCATCTCTCACCATAGTGATGCATTTACTACAGTCAATAAACTTACATTGACACAATGCTAATAGCTACATCTGGTGTCAGTCTTGGTGTTACAAACACTGAAGTTGAGACAAAAGCCTAAGGACATCTCACCTCTACTGAAGCATCCTGTATTTATCAGTCATTTTAATTACAACGTTACTAGAGAACAGTTGTATCTGCTTAGGTTCTTTGATATTTGCTCTCAGCATATTCTTTTAAAAAAGTTTTAGTCAGTTTATTTAAGAATTTCCAACAATAACAACTCATAAAAAGCATCCAAACACATTTTATTCTGATATTGAATGATAAAATGCACATTGAGTAATTTTGGGCTGCAGATTTTTATCTATTTCTAATATCTAAAGTGTAATAGTTTTTCAAAACTCTTGTAGAAATGCTTCTTAAAACCATTGTTCAATTTATTTATTATTACTCAGAAAGAGGTTTTTAGTTTTTCTTTTTAAATTTTAGAAAATTTCATTGAACCACCTTACATTTTACTAATGTATTTTAAGACTATTGTTAGCAAAGGAATATCGGTTGAAAACTATTTTATAAAATCAGTTTTCTATAGTTTAGAACTTATTTCTACATTTGGAAGTTATTCTTTACTTTAAAACATAGTTCTTACTGAAAGAAATATGAATGTTTATGCATTTTCCTTGAACAATTTCATAATGAGGATGTTCATCATCAAATGATACTTGGGAGTTTTTTTCTGATTTCATCAATTTTGGACACTGATTCTTGAAGGTTGTTTTTTTACACTGTTGTTATTATAATTTTGATGCTTCACTTATCTCAATTGGAGTTTATGGTCTCCCCACACCTGTAGGCTCAATTTGATATTTTCTTATTATGATGTCTAGTAGAACATGATCTAGACTCACACAACTCTTTCTTTGGTCTAGACCAGGACTTATGAAATATTAATACATAAAGTTATTTAACTAAAGTTTTGCTACTTTATGTTCAGCTTTTAATCAGAATGTGAATTTCATGTTGATGAACTTATATTTGTTAAAGATGAGAAGTCCAATTAAGATAGGATGAACCTGGTGATTAGATTAGTTTTGTATAGCTGGGCACCATATCAAGAAGAGAATGAAAAGTCTGATTTTATCATGATGTTTTTGTCTCTATGATCTTGTGTCCTGTTCTGTATTCTAAGAAAATTAAACAACAAAAATACTTAATTCTTCTTAAAATTTCTTATCTTAAATTTGTAGCATCCAAACTGGCACACCAGCTAATTCCTGTAAATATCTACCTTCGCATTAAGAGAAAATTATTTTAAATTTTGAGATGAATGAAAATGAGTTGCATTTAATTTGAATTTTTAATTTAATATTTTTGAAACATAAATATTAAAAGGTCCTATTTATTTGAAGTGTTTATGAAATGAAAATAATACTGTTTGAAAATATGAAATGGTCTTTTTCAATATTAAATAAGTAAACTTAAATAATTTAAAAGACATTGGTGTTAACTATATTTTCTTTTTTCCAGTATATTTTTATTAAATTTTTGTGCATTTCATACCACAAATCTTGATCATATTTAGACCTCTGCCATAACCTGCACCTCCCATATCCCTGCCCCTTACCAGATTTCATGCATTCTGTGATATGTGTTAAGGCCTATTCAACAAAGCTATTATACCGAGATGTCCCTTGGTGCAAGTTCATCCACTGGAGTCTAGTCAGCCTATCTAGAGTCACTCAAGACAACCAACTCTCCCTCACCCAACAGTGATCAGTTACAAATAGTTCCTTAGCAAAGATTAGTGCCTGCTGCCCATTTCCCTTGACTGAGTCTGCATGGGTCTTGTGCATGCTGCCACCATTGCTTTAGGTTTCTATGACCAAGTTCCCAGAGGTCTTGGAGACTCTGTTTCCTTATATTCATGCACAAACCCTGGTTCCTACCATCTTTCTACCCCCTCTTCTATAATGGACCCTGAGCCATGGGTGGATGAAATTTAATATAGGAGTCCTATCCAGGGACATGCACTCTGCAGTCTCTTATTCTGCACACCTTGGTCAGTTGTGGTCTTCTGTGTGCATGGCACTCTGTTGCATGAGGAAGCTGTGAGAGTTGAACGATGCATTAGCATTCTCTCCACCCACTGTTCCACCATGTTGCATGAGCCTTAGGTTTAGAGGTTCCACTTTAGCTGTGTCACTTAGGGCCGGGCATCTCACAGACACATAGTCTCTGTGTGTGACCAGCTGTGGAACTGTGAAATAACCACCACCTGTTGCAGAAGGCAGCTTCTTTAATGAGTGGTGAATGGTATATGTGTCTATAAATAAAAGGATCCATATTTTAGCATACAGTAAGAAATTTCATTTTGTCTAGAGATATAACAGAGATAGGATTTTCCCTACAATCTATGACCTCTTCAGCCATGTGTATTTGGCTATGTTTACAGTGCCACACATAGTTCCCTCCGTTAGAGAGGGTACTAATCCCAATTAGATAGATGTTGATTATCACCAATATAAAAGTGCCACTACTGCACTGCTATAATTTTTTTTGTCCTGGCCATTGTAGTGTTTATTAGACTTTAAAGCTGGGGTAAACCATTGATGTTTTCCCCTTAGCAGCTTGCATAGTATCCTTTAGAACTATGACAGCTAGTCTTCATGGAGGAGGCTTCCAGGTCAGTTCCAGATCGATTGCTCCAAGTCCTGTGTCCAAAGTATGTCCTGTCTTCAGCAATAGGGTCCTACCTAGTTTTGGGAGGTGATTAAGGGCAGTGGCAATAGCTTGTGTTACCTTTGGAGACTCTTAGACTATCCTGACCAACAACTAGAAGGGAGAGTTCTCTTGTCCGCCATGTGTTTCTTGTTATATAGCCTTCAAGTGTACACATGCACTCCTGTTTAGATATTGTATGTGTATTTTTCAGTAGTTTTTTGAGCTAATACATTTCCCACCGGTTTTTCACACCACCTAAGCTTTATTTATCTCTCCCCTCTCTCTCCCACTGTATATATTGCCCGTTTTTCTGAGTCTATGTTACTTCACTTAGCATAGCAGTTTCTAGTTCCATCCATTTACCTCAAAGTTTCATGATTTCATCTTTCTTTATCACTGAATATAACTCCATTGTGTAAATGTACCACATTTCCACTATCTAATAATCAGTTGAAGGACATTTAGGTTGTTTCCATTTCTTAGCTATTGTGAAAAGGGCAGGAACAAAATCAATGTCATGTACCTTTAAAGTAAGATGAGATTTTTGGGTATATGCCAAAGAGTTACCAATGGAGCATATGGTAGATTCACTTTTAGTTTTTTAAAAGTTTTCCACACTGCTTTCCACAGTGTTTGCTTGAGTTTGCAATCATACCAGTAGTGAAAGAGCATTCCCCTTTCTTGACATAGTTGCTAGCATGTGGTATGTTTTGTTCTCTTGATCTTAGCCAGACTGACTAGGGTAAGATAAAATCCTAAAGGAGATTTGATTTTCATTTACCTAATTACTAAGGATGTTGAGCACTTTTTTACCTAAACAAAGACATTAAATATCTCTACCAAGAAAATTTGAAATCTTTGAAGAAAGAGATTGAAGAGCACATCAGGAGATGGAAAGACCTCCAATATTCATGGAATGGTAGAATTAATATTGTGAAAATAACAATCCTATCAAAACAATCTGTAGATTCAATGCAATGCCAATCAAAATCCCTATGATATTCTTCATAGAACTAGAAAAATTCCTAAAATTCATATGGAATCACAAAAGACCCCACATAGCCAAGCAACCTTGAGCATAAAGAACAATGCTGGGGGAGTCACCACATCAGATCTCAAACCTCATTGCAGAGCTGTAGACAGAAACTGCATGATACTGGCACAAAAAATGGACATATAGGTCAATAGAACATAATAGAAGACCCAAACATGAGTGCATGCAATTTCAGTCACCTGATGTGACAAATGTGTCAAGAACACACACTAGATAAAAGACAGCATTTTCAACAAATGGTGCTGACAAAACTGGATATCTACCTTTAGAAGAATGAAACTGGACCAGTTTTCTAAAGGTCGGCAGATATGAAGCTTTTACCTAGTTCAAATCCATCTTGCTTTTCTCTGATTTATTTTTCCCAAATTAAAAATGCAAGTTTCAGAATGTATTTCAATTGTAGAATGCTTACTTAGCATGTGTAAGGTACTGACTGGGTTAGATCTCAAATATTGTGAAAATAAACAAATAAAATGGAAAAAATTTATTCTTGTGTTTTAATTTCTTAAAATATGACAATACAGATTGAAACTCTGTAACAGAGGATTAATTCAGGAACTTTTCTAGGATTTCTTTGAAATGCTGTCCTTTCCAGCTTCTTTATCCTTTCTCACAAATTATTCACTCCAACTATACAAATATTTTTTGGTTTCTCACATCCCTCTCTGCTTTTTAGAAATGACCTCTTTTAAGTTCTAACACTACAGAGCTTCCTATACATCTTTGGAGACTTAACTCATCTGTTGGAAGTTTGAATAAGAAATCTTCCTGAATTACTCAATATGTTATATATAAGGTCATTTTTTCTTGTAAATAAAATCAGAGACACAGGAGTTACATTCTTTAATTTCATTTCAAAGTACATGGTGACAAAGAATGAATAAAATAAAATAATGAATAAAAATAAAATGATCATATATTTGACCAATAACTAAGAATACAAAATACTAAGATAAAATATAATGATAATGAAGATAATCCTGTAAGTTCTGTGCTGTGAGAAATGCATGAACTCTAAAACTGGGCTTTGCTGAACTTGAGGAAGAACGCACAAAATTGCCTACTCCTTTGTTTGTGTTTCCATTAAATATCCCTCAATACTTTTTTCTCATCCAGCCTGGCTGTTTGTCCTCAGTCGCATGAACCTTATATCTTAGGAACACTTTGGTTTTTATCTACTAGCTTCCCCCAGGTGCCCTGGTGTACTCTTAGAGTCAACCAATCAATGGTGGGTATCCTGAATGTTCTCTAAGCACACAAATGTCTGTTTATTGAACATGTAGATTTGGGTTTGCCACATTTAGGGGTTCAAAAGTAGACATACATATTCAGATAGAAACAGATGAAAGGATGAGCCCCCAAAGTAATTGTAAGATTTATTGAGAATTATAAAAGCTGGTATGAATACACAATTTCTAAGAGATGAGTAATGTTCTTTGGTGGTGAGTCCATTTATCGGTCTTCACAACTATGCACATATTATGGATTTTAATATGTAGTACATTAAACAATGATCTTTTCAAACAAACAATATCATTTGTATGCAAAAATAAGTAAATATAAAGCATGCTAGTGTTACTGCAGCAAAAAAAAACCCTTAAATTTTCAGTAGTATTTATAGCAGATCCAAATATAAACCATTCAAATGTTCAATGTGTACATAAACAAAATTATATGCACATTAATGGGATTTTTCAGTATTTAAAAGAAATGGAATTCTGTACATATGTGTACACTTACAAACATGAAGGAAAACACTCATAGACATAAAATAAAAATAAATAATAATTTTTAATTAAAAAAGGGAATTCCAGCAGATGCTATATGTATCATGCATGACCCTTGATGGTACTATGCTGAATAAAATTCAGTTACCAAAAAAATCAACTTTGTGTGATCCCACATACATGACATACCCAGATTAGATTCTGAGAGACAGAGAGTGGAGTGTTTCTTTCCAGAGGTTGGAGGGAGGGGATGTGAGAAGTAACTTTTCAATGGACATGGAGCTTCGGTTTGAAAGATGAAAAAATGTTGGAAATAGATGGTGGTATTGGTTGTAAGTGGTGTGGATATGTGTAAAACAACAGCGCTGTATGTCTAACAATGGTCAGAATTATAAATGTAATGTTATATATAGTTTATCACAATGAAACAATTCAAAGAACTTTAACTTTCCAGTTTTTCCTGGTTGCAAGAAATCACCTGGTCACAGGACCACCCTTAGGAAGATGAATTCCCTGTAAGCCACCCTAAAGAGACAGGAGAAACATCTAGTACATTAGTGGGATGGTGAATTTTTCCTTCCTAGAATCCCTACCCCCACGGGGTTATAGCCCAGGCCACAGACATGTAGCTTGTAGAGTATTATGTTGATATAATATTTGAGAAAGACATAGTTTATATGCAAATGGGAGATATTTTAAAGAAATAAACCATATATATGACATGGACACTGACCATTCATAATACAGTTTTATAAATGCACCTTAAGGAAACATAGAAAACATACAGATACGTACAAGGAAATACACTGCAGCTATCTGCTATAAGTGTGTTTACTGAGATTAACTCAACACAAGAGGCACACAATTTGAGTCTTTGTGTAGCTTGCACAAAGCCCTGAGTTCACTCTGCATGATATAAAGTAGCCACGGCAGTGTATATCTGTAATCCTAACACTCAGGAATCAGGGGAACCATAAGTTCAAGGTTATTCTCGGCTACATGGTGAATTTCAGAATAATCAAGACTACATAGAATGCAGTGATATAAAGGGAGAAAGAAGAATGATAGGATGGAAAGAGTTAACTAGTGTGTGAGAAGGGAGGGCCAGGTAGAGGAGGGAGTAAGGGGAAGGGTAACTAACATTAAAGGCCTTTTGAAAAAGCCTTATGGAAAACCCATACTGCAGAAACTTCCTGAAATATATACACATGCATACATAAAAATAATTTAAATAAAGATACCCTCTAATGGGGATACAATACACCAAACAGATACTACAACCTAGCCAATCAAAAGCCCAATCCAAGGATTGGGTTCCCTCTTTTAAAGTTATTGGCCTTCAGGTTTCACAGACCCTCAAACAATACTGGTTATTGCCATTGCTCTAGATCTTGAAAATATGACCCTATTGTTGAAGATCATACATGCATGAGCCATAGAATGCAGAAAAATCAAGCTGGTACTGATCTCGAAGCTTCATCTTTACTGGCTGCTTTCATACTGCTGGAAGGTGCTATATACATGTTACCAGAAGAGAAAAGTCATCATTAATCCTATCCAACTCTGAACACTGCATGCCACAATAATGACCAGCCTGGCAAGTTTTGCTGAGTGGTACAAGAGTTACATGAATCTTATGGGAGTAACTACTTTCTAATTTGATATAAGACTCACTTCAAAAGATGGAACCCATTTCTAGCACCATTGTGAGGGCCAAGAACCTGTAGCTATACTGGTTATAGGCCATGGGGAGAACCTGCTATTATTATTCTACTAAATGAACATGATATTAAACTGATTCCTAGACTTAGCATTATACTCAGAGATTAGTGCATCTCTCAATTTTCATTAGAGAAGCTTCTTTTTGCAGCAGGTGCTAAACTCAGAGAACTACAAATGGTCAAAATGCAGAGAATAAGAGACTGTACAGTATTCAACTCTAAATGAGACATCTAAATCACACTCCTCTCTCAAAGGCTCAGAGCATGATGGTAGAGGAGACGTTGTAACATTTGTAAGAACCAGAGGTGATAGACACAACAAGGCAGTTGCACATGTGAACCTGCAGTGATTGTGACAGCATGCACAAAACTTAGGCAAGCCCAAGCCAGGGAAAAGCCCAACATGGAGCAGGAAGGTAGGCATGAAGCCTCAGCCCTGGTTGAGGCACTACTGCTAATTTATAGGTGCTGGAACTGGGACAATCAATTTTCTCTAAGGATGTTACCTTGGGGAGTTGGCTCCCTCCAGAGGCATGGAGCCACACGGACGGGTATTTAGATGAGAGTGGTTGGGGAATACAAATTTGACTCAATAGGAGAGAAAGTGGGGAGGTAATGAAGTGGTGGGGTAGGGAAATGGAAGTGGCTATAAGAGGAGGTAGAGGAGTAACTTGAATATGATCTAACTGCACTACACAAAATTCTCAAAAGAATCAATAAAAATATTTCCTAAATATATATATTATGTTATTTAATATTAGTCTTCAAAATATATATAAAAGCATGGTGGCTTAAGTCTTTAATCCCCAGCACCTAGGAGGCAGAGGCAGACCAATTTTTGTAAGGTTGTATTAGTTACTTACTGTTGCTGTGATAGAAACACTGACCAAACCAAATTATAAAAAGAAGAGTTTATTTGAGCTTATGGTTCTGGGGGAATTTCAGTCCATCATGGCAGGGAGGCATGGTGGCTGGAGGTGGCTGGAGCGAAAGTGGAAGTTAAGCTCTCATATTTTCAAGATGGCACAGGAAGCAAGAGAACAACTGGAGATCCTACAAGGCTTAAGAACTCTCTAAGACCCACCTTCCCAGTGACCTGCTTCCTCCAGCATGGCCACACATTCTAAGACCTCCCAAAATAGTGTCACCAACTGGGGACAAAATGTTTAAATACTTGGAGCCTATGGGACACATTTTCATTCAAACCACCACAGAGGTCAAGGCCAGCTTGCTCCCGGTAATGACTTCCCTGCCAGCTGGGGTGACAGGGAAACCCTGACTCAAAAAGGCAAGAAAAAGGGATAAGTAAAAACGATTAATTACACAGGTGTTAAAAGGAATCAAATAGTTATGTGTGAAGTTGCAAAAAAAGGTTGTAGGAGCATTTGCACAGGATAGTACTGTTTACATAGATCAATATATAGTTGACTAATAGTCATGATCTATGAATGATAAATACACAGTGAAAGAACCAAAGCCATTGCCTGGAAGAACGCACACCAAGCTCATAGTAGTGGCTGCCCATGGAAACTGAGTAAAAAGATAAAATTCAGAACAAAAGGAAATTGAAAAGCATCTGTGCAATTTGAATCTTGTTGCCAAAATGATATTTTTTGCACATTTTTGATTCAGTAAGTCCTTTCTTTCAATACATATTTTATTGAATTTTTGTATATTTCATACATCTTAGTTATATTTGGATCCCTCCCCTATATGTATCCCCCATGGTCCTCCACCACCAGATTTTATGCATTCTATCATACATGTTAAGGCCTATTGAGTCAAGTTTCTGTCTCTAGATGTCCCTCAATGTGAGTTCATCCACTGCAGCCTGTTCAGCTATCAAGTGTCATTCCCTTAAATAGCAATTTTCCCTCACCCAACAGTCATCAGCTGCCAATAGTTCCTGGGCTAAGGTTGGGGCTGTTGCACATTTACCTTGTAATTTTTTCCAAATATATTTCAATACGTTTTCAAAATAAATGAAGGAAGGGAGATTGGATTGTGTGGAAAATAGTTATACTTAACGAGAAGCGGAGTTCTTGGTTAGACTTTGAAATTAGACATATTGATTTTAAGCCTGCTCCAAAATTAAAATTGTTGGCTATAATTTTGGGCAAATTTCTTTAAGTCTATTTTCAAGGTGATGTTACATGGGAGTATAACTATGCTGTAGTAATTATTTTTAGGTTAGAACAGATAAGATTGCCGAATAATTCAGTTAATACTAAGGAATCATAAGTTCAAATTTTGTAATTATTTTATTCAACTAATGAGTACTGAATTTAATATCTACATAATAAAATAGATATTGTATGTCACATATAAAATGATCTATCCATGAATTACAATGAATATTTGAGACTTTGAATATTAAATATTGCAAATTTATTCTTCTTTTCTTCCCAAATAGCTCAGAGTACCTAACATACAATAGATTTGTGTTGCAAGTAAATCATTTTTTTCTGTAACATCATATATTTTCATGACATGATGCATCAGGCTACCCACTTTGGTATTCTTTCTAAAACAATAGTCCTATCTGTACTGTGTTGTATAATCACACAGAGTAATGTCCAGTAACTGTCTAAGTAACCAGTCATTGCAATGTGCTCATTCACAGCTACAAGAACTGACAGATTCGTGGGTCTAACATCGGGTTGCACTGCTTGCTCTCCAATACCCTGGATACCTGCTGCCCATGTTGGGATGCAGAGATATTCACTGCTGTCTTCTGTCGGCACTACTTGCTCAGACTCCAAAACCAGCCTATGTTATGGCCTGCAGTGTACAACAACTTATATTGGAGATGCAAGTTTATGCTGTCACTGGGTTGAGCGAGATATAACAATAGAACAATCACAGGCTATTGTAGTAATTCCTTGTACTCAGCAGACTGTGTTTATGAGAATAACTAGTGAATTACATTTTTAGCCAAAGAGAAATGAGGACATAAACATAAAAACATAAAAGGCAGGCTGAATTACTTATAGCTTTTGGAGCTGTTTGTAGTAAATCAAGAACAGAGCCAATAATAGTACTACAAAATTCAGTAGTATATTTTTCACAAAAGGCTGATACGGCTAGTATATCTACAACAGTGACGTGAATATAATTATAAAATTGCGTGGCCTTCTCATATATTACAATACATATCCATATGAACAGGTTTTACTGAATTTGGATAAACAAAAATTCTTTCATATAGTACACATTAATCTGCCAGGCATCTTTAGTAAAATGGAGCTAGTGGTCATTTATTGCTTTATTTTGTGAAATAACAAACCCTATAATATTGTGTAGGGATGCTTTTCTTAAGAAGTTCACCAAATGCCTTCCTCTCAGACAGTAACACATAGAAAGTCAGTGATTGCTCATTTAAACAAATACGCAAATAATGAGAGAAACCATGACAGGACAAAATAGAGATTTTCTAACAATGTGCACAAACCAGGGAGCTATTTTTTCTTGGACAAGATAGGGCATCCTGACTGTAGCAGATAAAACCCAAGCAAACAAATGCATTAAGCTGAGTAGGGTGGTGCATGCCTAACTTCCAGTGCTAGAGAGGCTGAGGAAGGACACAGTAAATTTACAATGTCAAGACCAGCATGGGCTATATATACATAGAGAATTCCAGGTGACTGACTGTAAAGCAAGACTTGGCTTCAAAAAGTAGTGAGCGGAGGGTGAATAAAAACTAATGCCTTTGAATTTATGAAAAATTTTATATGAAGATTGGGTTCTAATCCAGGCCACTGGGTAAGGGAAATCATTAACAGCACTATTGAACTCTGTATACATCTAGACTGAGCTGCTGGAAGGACGTGCCTGCTGGTACAATAGTGGCATGAATTTTCTGGGATAACGAAACACTTTCTAATTGAATTTGAAGCCCACGCAAAGGGAAGGAATTCATCCCTGGTGTTACCAGTATTTTGGGTCTGGGCCACATATTTCTAGGTACTTGGCATCTTATCAAGAATGGAAATAAAAGCTCAGAGAAACTGATGTGTATCAAGGGAAGTGTATTCAAAGAGAAGTGTGATGGCTAATCCTGGCTGTCAACTTGACTGGATCTGGGATTAACTGAAATAAGATTTTCTTGATTGAATTATCTGAAGCTGGAAGATACACCGTAAATGTGGGTGTTACCTTCTGATGTCAGCTGTATAAAAGGCCATGGCAGAGGAGAGCTGGTGAGTTCATCTTGCTGCTGTAGACTGAAGACTAGCTGATCTTCTGGAATTTGTCAGATTGGGACTTCAGTGCCAGATTGGGTCTACTGAGACATCCAGCATCGTGGACTGGGGAGTACCGGATTCTCAGCCTCTCCAGTGTGGTGTGGCCATTGTTGGACTACTCGGGCTCTATCCTGTAAGCTAATCTGATATATAT
>NW_008343387.1:748636-749795 GCF_000622305.1 Nannospalax galili | reverse complement strand
AGCCCTGACTAATACAAGAAGTTATGTAACAGGTCAGGAAACACTGCAAGAGAGCAATGGACCACATGAGTGAAAATATTTAGAGGTCCTCATTACTGCTGGGGGTCTTATTTTTATAGGGTTCAAGAGAAAAAGGAGTTTGGTTACTAGGGGTGTAGTTTGGGTGGTTCTCTGTTTGGATTAACAGGCTTAGATTATGTAGAGTTTTACTCACTGCTCATATCCCTTCCCATATAAATCTGATTTTAATTATATGCATGCCCAATCATACATAGCATAAGATAGCAAATAAAGGATTATCTTTAAACATTTACTTGAGGGACACAGTTTTGCCTTATTGTACATGAATTAAGATTGGCAGCCCAAAGTTCCTGGATTATGTTCCAAGACGTGTTTGAATAGAAATGGGCATTATCAAGGTGTTGATAAGGGGAGTGACTTATTCCCATTGATTCAAGCAGGTATACAAGTAATTTGATGCAGGTGGTATGCTAGGCTGCTAACAGGTTGCAAGGAGATTGTCAGAAGTGTGTGTGTGTGTGTGTGTGTGTGTGGCCCAAGTTAAGTGGAGTTCAAGGTTGCTAAGTTTGCTGGATAGCTTTATTATCAACTTGACACACCTGGGTTGAGGGAGCCTCAATTGGGGAATTGTCTCTATTGGACTGGCCTGTGGCCATGTCTGAGGGACATCTTGATGAGTGATGTGGGAGGGCCCAGCCCACTGTGGGTGCTGCCACCCCTGGGCAGGTGGTAATAAGAAAGCAGGCTGAGCAGGGGTCAGAGGAGCAAGCCAGTAAGCAGCGTTCCTCCATGGCCTGTGCTCCAGCTCCTGCCTCCGGGTTCCTGCCCTGAGTTCCTACCTTGGGCTCCCTGATGAACTGTGACCTGGGAGATGTAAGCTGAATAAACCCTTTCCTCCCCAAGTTGGTAGTGGTCAGAGTGTTTTGTCACAGCAATGGAGAGACAAACTAGGACACTAAGCTATTCTTTATGCTTGCGTGCCTCACTTGTATTGTAACCATGTTTCCAAAAAACATGGCTCCGAAGGTCCTAGGCACTAGGAAGGAATATACTACAGATGTTTTGCTAAAGGAACATGATAAACCTTAGGAATTTATATATATACATATATATATTTGTTTATAAATTCCACATTTAT
>NW_008343387.1:738918-745168 GCF_000622305.1 Nannospalax galili | reverse complement strand
CCAAAAACAAAAAACAGAGCATAAGTGCAATTTTGAACCATTACAGAATAAGTAGATAGCAATTGCTTGGCCTTAAGCTATAGATGTTTTGAACTTCTACAGACCAAAGATAGGCTTTGCATTACGTTATATACGCCATAACAGTTAATTTAATACTATGTATATAAAATAAAACCATGTTATATAAAATAAAATCATGTTATTTCCAAAAACAGAGCATAAGTGCAATTTTGAACCATTACAGAATAAGTAGATAGCAATTGCTTGGCCTTAAGCTATAGATGTTTTGAACTTCTACAGACCAAAGATAGGCTTTGCATTACGTTATATATGATATACGCCATTTAATCCGTAGCTTCTACTCACGTTTCATTAGTAATCCCCTGCATATTCTTTAGGCACATCTTTTATTTCTTGTTCCACGGTCCAATCCAGGATTACACAATGCATTTTGCAGCCATATATCTCTGCTCTCATTTAATCAAGAAATGTTTGTCACTCTTTGTGTCTGTTTTACTGTCTTTTTAATGTTTTAAATATTTATTTTGCATAAATGAAATACTTGTTTCATTTTTGCAGTTATTTTATTTTGATTTTTAGAGTAATTGAAGAATTATTTTAAAGGCTTTGATTAATGAGTGAAAACATAAGAATTGTACGTATTAAAGGGCTGCCATGAAATGTTTTAATGCATGCAAGCATTTAATAATATTGAGATCAGATTAACCAAACATTTTTCAAATATTTATATTTATAGTGAAAACTTTTTATATATGTCTGCCATCTTTTTAAAATACATAGAAATGTATTATTATCTGCAGTCACGCCACTCTTCTCTAATCATATCTTAGGAGTCATGAACACTTACCTTTCTCCCACTTCTTCCCCATGATTAATCGTTCCTAGCCTCTGAAAATCATTTTAATTTCAATTTCTATGAGAGCAACTTCTTCAGATTTCCCATATGAGTGAAATCATGTGCTTGTATTTTGTCTGGCTTATTTCACTAAACAGAATGATCTTCAACATCATTCTTATTATCACAAATGACAGATTTTCATCCTTTTGAAGGCTAAACACTATTGCACTATGCATATGTACCATACTTTCTTCATCCACTCTTCATTTGATGGTCTTTTAGGCCCCTTCCAGTTTCATCCACAGGACTTGTATTTATTAGGTGATAATACTGTTCTTAACAGGGTGAGCTGATATTTCCCTATGGTTTTCATTTACACTTCCCTGATCGTTAGTGATTGGTATTGAGCATTTCCCGTATATCTGTTGCCCACGTCGGTACTGTATCTTATTTTGAGAACTCTCCGTGACTTTTTATGCATTTGTAGGTGGGTTTATTTGATTTTTGCTATTGAGTATTTGGACGTATATAGTCTGCATCTAGACCTCTTGTCAGAGGGAAAACTTTTCCCTTTCTGTAGGTTGTCTCTTGATTCTCGTTTCATTTCCTGTAAAAAATTAAATAAAATTTAGTTTGCTGTAATCCCACTTGTCTAATTTTGCTCTTGTTTTGGGAACTTAAAAAATATTGCTTATTTAAATATGCATAAGCATTATCAATGTTATTTTCTCTCAGTTTTATAGTTTTTTGTCCAGCGTTTATGACTTCAATCCCTTTTAAGTTAATTCCTGTAACCAATTAGAAATAAGCATCAAGCTTTTTACTTATGCATATGTATATCCAGTTCTACTGGTACTACTTATGAAAGAGGCTGCCCTTTCTTTAAAGCATTTGCACATTTATCAGAAATCAGTAAAACTCCCTGTCAATGAAAATCCCACACTATGTAATTTCACTGCTGAATTATATTAAAGAGAAACACTAAGACTTGCTTTTTCTTAAATTGTTCCCAAAAACAGAAGAGGAAGGAATTCTTCCTAGTGCATTCTCCAAGACCCACTTAACCACAATACCCAAACTAAAGACATGACAAAACACAATATTACATACAAATAGTTTAGATATATCTAAATCATCAAAAATAGTTTAAAAATCTCATCAGGTCATTAAGGCAAAAGTTAACATGATCGAGTTGAATATAACCAAGGATGGCAATTGTGGTTTAATGTGAGTAAATTAATAAGCTACCATTTCAATGAAATGGATAAAATCATCATGAGATGATAACACATGCAGAAAACCAAAACACATTTCGTGACATTCAACATGCCTTTGTGAGAAACATCATTAAATGGTTTAGATACCTATAGCTAAAATCACAGTGAATGGGGGAAAAATACAATTTTCTCTAGATAGGGACAAAAATAAGGATGCTGACATTCAAAACTTTCATTCAGCACAGCAGTTCAATTCATGGTTGTAGGCATCAGGCAAGAAGAAATAAAATGTCTGTGAGTTAGAACACAGGAAGTCAAATTGTCACTGCAGACTGTATAAACAGCAACCCTCAAATGTTCTAGCAGAAAAATTATTGAAACCAATAACCAAATTCGTCGAAGGTATGTGATATAAAAGTCTAATATGCAAAAGTCAATAATGTTCTGTCATTGTATAAAAATTATTTAGAAGGAAAGTGAAGACA
The DNA here is from genome assembly GCF_000622305.1 of Nannospalax galili. Classification (NCBI taxonomy): domain Eukaryota; kingdom Metazoa; phylum Chordata; class Mammalia; order Rodentia; family Spalacidae; genus Nannospalax; species Nannospalax galili. The sequence goes on along the minus strand of NW_008343387.1, from coordinate 742,607 downwards.
TGACTAGAACTTTTCTCTAGTGATTATTTAACATGCATATCTGATTATCTGAACCACAAAAGGAAGAACAAGACAAAAGTAAGCAAGAAATTCTTTATTGTGAAGAAATAATACACTAAATAGAATTAACAAATCAATGTATTCTACTATTTCTTATAAATTTTCAACAAACATCTTCATCAGTACTATTAGTACTGAATATACATAGTCATGAGTTTATTTTATATGTTAGGATGTCTATATAAATTATTTTTGTTTACATTTCATTGGTAGACATCAGATTGTTCTGTTGCTCAGAGGTTTGTAACTGGGAATATGTAGAATTATCTTGGTGAAGTGAAATTTTGAATTAAATATTTAAGCAGCTATTCCTTAGAGAAAGTTGTTACACACAACGTTAAAATTATACACAAAAATACAATGTAGCCTGTTCTCAGTGTCAAATAAATACTTGTAGTCAATAAAAATTCAATATATTTATCAAACTCCAAAGCTTTGTTGGCACTGCACAAGTTATTTTGATTGGATTTTTTTCTGTCTTTGCAACAATATCAAAAGATATATATTTTAGTCCCATTTTAGAGATAAGGAAGTTAAAAATCAGAGCGAGTAATCATCTGGGCCACATTTTCTTAGTAGACCAATTTTGTAATTGCGTCCAAGCCCACCACTCCATCTACTGTATCATTCTGATTGCAGATTGTAATAGTTTCCCAGAAGATTCACTAATTATAATATAAAAAACAATTAGCTTTGATCCCAAGCAAAACCAAATATACATAACACAAAAGTATTGGTCTCAATGGAGGCCTTGTGATATGACCCTGATACTTTATCTAATTTGAACCTAGTCACTACTTAGCAATGAGTCAGTCTTTTGTCATGACTTTCTCTTGAGACGCGTAGACTACACATGAGCACCTTAAGGAAAAATGCTGAATGCTCCCAAGGACCACAGCTTCAAGAGACCTCAAACCTAGCCAATTGTTAAGCTGTTAAAGCTCAAACAGAGTTCTTGGTGAATGTTCTTGAACAGATACACATACAAGATCAAACTTTAAACTTAATGCACAGTGTTTTGAGAGAAAAAAATGGAAACTGATTTTATGTTAATGATACATTATTTTCATACTGTAACATCAAATGAAGTCAATTAGATTTAACTCTCATTACAAAGTTCACCTGTCCTCTGTATTTCTTTTCGTTCCTACATACAATTCCAGGGAACAGATTCCTGAATCTAGCTTATACTATTTTTTTCTACAAAATATTTGGTCATTATGAAATCTACACATTTGAACTTTGGAATAAAAATATTGAAAGGCAAGATCCTGGGAACCGTTCATATGATTCTGTGACAATGGAGTCAGCATACACAAGTCCCACGCAAACTCAAGCAAACAAAATCCAGCATAGAACTGGGAAAATGAACAGCAGACCCCAATCTTATCTGAAAAATTATTCGCAACTGATTGCTACTAGGTGAAGAAGAGCTGATCTTCCTAAAACAAGGGACTCTAGATAGGCTGACTAGACTCAGTGGATGGACAAGCACTAGGGAATGTCCGGGGACACTGACTTGACATAGTGGGCCCTAACAGGGATAATAGAGTGTATGGGCTTAGTGGGGTATAGAAGGGTGCCGGTGTGAATGGGGGTGTCAAAATGATAAAGATTGATTGAGATGTTCTGTATGAAATGCACAAAAATTCAGTAAAAACGAACTTAAAAAATAAATAATAAAAATAATGTTTTAAAAAGAAAATGTTTAAAAATATTGAAAAGCACCATAATACATTTTACTAGTACCTTGAATATTTCTGTTATTAGTGACCATGGGCATCAGGCATTGGAGGATTCCCCAGAATACCAGGTACTATTGCTATTTCCCAAAACTTCCTATGACAAGAACAGAAATATTGTTTGATGCTATTTTATACAATTATTATTGCTTTTTAGAATAAGGACATAGTTTTTTACAAAATATATATCTATATATAATTCCTATACATTTCTATGAATTAAGGTGATACAAATATCCCTGGACTTTGAAGCAATAGGATATCCCTAAATATTGTATATTTTTTATAATTTACTATTTTCATTAAGATTTATTTAGTTTTTGTTTGAGACAGGGTCTCATGGCAAGACTCTCTCAGTCTCCCAGCCTCTAAATACAGTTTGAATTAATTTTTATTTCTGAGTTAAAATACACTTTTAATTTTATTAAATTTGCACTGGGTTCTCTTTTGGCAGTTGAGTCTGGGTAAATCCTGTTTGTACTGAATGTCTGACTTAACTATGTACCTAACAATGGGCTTAGATTTGGCTTTGTATACTTGGAGATAAAATATTAATACAAAATGCACTGGTTCTAACACAATTCAAGTTTCTTTGAACTATCTATCCTGTTCATTTTACTCACTGTAACTGAGCTGTGTCATTATTGACTTATGTTCTTAGGCCAAAGGACTCAGAATTTTTCCATATTACTTTTGCTAACCAGCTCCACAATTTCTTGCTTACTGTAATCGTGTGCCTGACTGTATCTCACAATTTTGGCTGTTTTAGGTCTAAGCACAGCAGGATGTTTGTCAGTGGACACAGAGGGCAGCTTCCAGTTTGTCTTCCTGCCTTAAGTATTGTCTTTTCACAGGCTAAACTCTGCAGAGCTCCATTTAATATTTCCTAACATAAAACACATAAATCATTGTGTCTCTCCTCTGCCTAGAGATCTTCAGTAGAGGAGTTTAGCGTCCCAGTTCTAGTTTCTTCCTATTGTTCTGGAAGAACTATTATTAGAGCCTCTTTCTCTTTCAAAAGTGTCCTACTTTGTGTGACAGCTTTATAGCTATCCTACTTCAACGCTCCCCTTGCTAGTCACATCACGCGATCTCACCCTCCTCCTCTTGGCGGGAGAGCTGACCTTGTCAGGCTCTCCCTACGTCAGGGACATCAGCCCAGCTTCTCTTTGGAAAAAGTCCAGGGACACTGATTTTTGTGTGTTTCAAATAAGGACTAGTTCTCCCTTTAGTTATTTTCACTTGATTTTTCCCTCTGCCTAGAATGCTGTTCTTTAAGATTGGCTGCCTCCTTAGAAAACTCATTTTCTTTTAATCATCTCTCTAAATTCATTATCAGCAATTTTTACAAACTTCAATTCACTTTTTATTTTCAGTCAACACATCTTACTGGCATTTCTATATCAGTTTTATTTTTATTGAAATTATTTTTTGCTAAATATTTTCTAATTAGAATTTGCTTCACTATAATGCCCAGTGCAGCTGTCAAAGCAAAATTTCTGTCCAGGGCTTAACCTTAAGTGCTCAGCACATATCATCTTCCTCACAAATATTTGCTGATTACATTGATTAATTATAGATAACTAAGAATATTTATGAGATTCCCTTTATTTAGAAAGTGCTACAGATAAAATTGGTACTTTGAAGCAATTATTTCATGAATGAGTCTACATACACATTTAGGTCATTAAGAGGAAACATGATTAAAATTTTATAAATAAATTTATTTTCATACTTTTCAAAATTGAACCCAAAGGCTTATTTTGACTTCCTATGCATTCAGTCTTTAAAGTATGCTGAGAACGGGTGGTCTCTATTTTTTCTTTATTGTCTAGTCTTGGTTATATTAGAATTATTGTTACTAATATTTGTCAGTCTACATAGAAA
>NW_008343387.1:683375-738429 GCF_000622305.1 Nannospalax galili | reverse complement strand
ATTAAATTATAATAATTATCAAGTCTACAACTTTACAAATATACCTTAATAATGTCTATAATATTTTTCAATGATATTATTCTTAAATTCTATTTTTCTACTCACTTATGAAATCCAAAGCTCTGTGAAAGTATGAGGAAGTGTGAACATGGGATAAAAATCCAGAATTTTAGAGGAGACTGGTTTGTAGAGCATGAGTTATGTAACTTGTCTCTGATACATTAATGAAATCCGTGAGATGGTGATTCTGTCTGCCTCGGCAGACACAGAGCCAGTATGTTTATTTAGAGTATCTGTACAAGTCAATAACTTTTGTGAGATAACCTCTGTAAAGTAAATGCAAAGTCTCTGTACCAATAAATTTGAAGCTGCCTATCTTTTCTCTTGTTATCTTCCGCTAAATTTAGTCCAACACATTTATAGAGAATTTTAATGGTTTCAGCCAGGTACTAGGAATCCATAAATGAAGAGGGATGCTGATGGTTTTATGAAATTTAACAAAACTTAGTGAACTGCAATCTCATTGAAGAAAATGCTAATGTGACTAATTTTGTCTCTAATTTAAACTACAGATATAGTAAAAATTAAATTCTTTTGTATGATTCCTTTTAGTTATGAAACATTGGAGAGATAGCATTGATGTGTTAGTCTTTCTGTTAATTATTGTAACAAAATTTGAAATTTCTACTAGTGAATATTTTGTCTTGATGGATAGATAGTTCTAAGCATGATTTTTGAATTACAGAAATAATGGATTCTATGCAGACACAACACCTTTTAACTCTTGAAACAAATCTGTTGGCTTTTTTTTCTTTACAGAATTTCAAATACTAGATTGAAAGCATCAAGTTGTCATAAAGCTTTTTTCATCATTTTAATTGGGCCAAGTAGTATGTTTCACTGTGGCATTTCCAAACCCGCATCTTGCTCACTTTGATCATATTCAGTCCTTTACTGCCCTTTCGTCCCCGGCTGTCCTTCCCTCTTCCCTTCTCCTTCCACATCCATCAGAATTCCCCTTTAACTTTATGTCTTTGTCCTGACCTAAATTTCACATGAGAGAAAACACATGATATTTATCCTTATGATTCTGGTTTATTTAGATAACATGAATATTTGTTTGTTAATTTTCCTGCAACTAAAATAATTTCATTTCAATTATTTGGAATAAAAATGAAATGTATGTATACAGTATGTACAATCTTGTCTTATCTATTAATCTATGGTCACTTATTTGATATTCATAACTTGACTATTTGTGAATACTGTGAAAAACATGGGCAGACAGGTGTCTCTTTGACAAGCTGATTTTCTTTTCAGCATACACTGGAGTGGCATAACTGGATCGTGAAAATTTTCTATTTTTGTTCAAGATAACTCCATACGATTTTCCATAGTAGGCAGAATAATTCACATTCCCATCCTAGAGTTCATAAGGGACTCTTTTTCTTCATGCCCCCAATAGAATTGCAGGTGGGCTACCATGCCCACTCAGTGTTTAAGTGGGTTTCTGAGTATCCTAGCTTCAATCCACATGCACTTTCGTTGCTGAACAACCTCCCCTAGCCCCTCAGTGTACTTTTGATTTGCATTTTACTCCTAGCTATGGGGGTTGATCATAATTTCTTCATAAATTTCTTTGTGATGAGTACTTTTTTTTTTTTTTTTTTTTTTTTTTTTTTTTTGTCTTTTTGAGACAGAGTCTCCCTATAGCCCCAGCTGTCCCAGAACTCACTATGTAGACCAGGCTGGCCTTGAACTCACAGAGATCCAACTGCCTCTGCCTCTCAAATGCTGGGATTAAAGGTGTGTACCACCACACCCTGCTGTGATGAATATTTTTTCACTTGAAAAACTGTTCACTACATGTGCCCATTTATTTATTCCTTTGGTATTTAACTTCTTGAGTTTTTATATATATTCTGGATATTAATTCCATTATATGAATTACTGGCAAAGATTCTCTCCCATTCTATAGGCTGTTTCTTGATTCTGATCATTGATTTTACTATGTAGAAACAAATTAATTTAATAAAGTTCTAGTTATCAACTACTGATATTTCATCTTGCATTGTGAGATTGCTACTCAGAAACTCATTACTTTTGCCTATGTCTTGAGGTGTTTCCTGTATATATTTACTTCCTTAATAGGTTCAAACTTTCAGGTGAATAGTTAGTCCATTGGTCTACTTTGAGTTGTTTTTTGTTTAGCCTGAGAAATATCAATCTGTATCAATCGATGGCTAGCTTTCAAAGGGCAAGAAGATGTTATACAGGTTGCACAGGGGAAAAGACATCAATGGTCTTACCCAAAATTAAACACTGCATGGAAAATACCATACTGCCAGAAAAGCTGTGCCTACTGGTGCAACAGTAGCATGACTTTTACGAGGTAATCAACTGATTTCTACTTGAATTTGAGGCCTGCTCCACATAGAAGAATTTATGCCCGGTACTCTAAACCTAGTCAAAAATCCCATGGTAGAGGAGGTACTAAACCCTAGGGTGGAACCAGCTATTGTTATTTTACTAACTTATATGTTGAACCATCTCTGCATCTCTGGAATACAACCAAATTCTACATGGTACATGGTCTTTTTGATATATGCCTATATTTGGTTTGCAAGTATTTTGCTGAAATTTTTTGCATCTATGTTCACCAGGAATATTTTCAAGTCCTCCTCTTTTTTGTTGTATCTTTACCTGGCCTTCATATTAGAGTAATATTTGCTTTCTAAGAGGAGTTTAGAAGTACTCCTTTCTCTCTCTCTCTCTCTCTCTCCCTCTCTCCCATTCCTCTTTCTCTCTCCTTTCAAGCAAATAGAAAAGTATTGGTTGTAATTCTTCTTTGACTGTCTTATGCAATTCTAATAATCTCAGTCCAAATGGATTCACAGAATAATTCTACCAGAAATTAACCTTTTCAATTAATGAGGATAGAAAGTACTGATCAAAGAATATTAACAAAATACATGAAATTTTATGGAGATTGAATCCCTATGTTCTAAGTTGAGTTTAGTAAGTCTTTCTTTGATTTTATAAAATGTACTAAACTTCTATTTCCCAAAGTGAACTGTGTCACAGCCCTCTTCCCAAAGTTCAGAGATGATTATGGAAGAGGAATTGCAAACACTGCAAGATCTAATAGTAGAGAACTGCTTTGAAACAGTGTTTTCCAGTCATGACAGGGTTGTTTCACACAAGAATTCACAGTTTCTTCTACTGTCTCTTGTTCTTCCTCATCTTCCTTCTCTCTTTTTGTGGTAAATTATTTATCATGTAGAATGTATAATTCAAATCATTCAAGTGGTGTGGTTCTGTGGCTTTAAGCACACAATGTGTACGATTATGTGATTCCCCACAATATTACAATAAAGCTAAAAAAAAACTTTCGAAATTGTTTTTTTCTTCAACATATGTTTTGCTGAATTTTTGTGCATTTCATATAATACATTTTAATATATTTAGATCCCCTCCCCTATCTGCACCCCAAAGCCCTCCTACAGAATTTCATGCCTTCTGTCATATATGTTAAGGCTTATGGAGTCAAGTTTGTGCCCCAGATGTCCCTTTGTGTGAGTTCATCCAGTGGAGCCTGATCAGCCTATCTAGTGCTACTCTATTAAAAAAATACCAACTCTCCCTCACCCAGCGGTGATCAGCTGTTAGTGATTCCTCAGGAAATGTTGGGGCTTCTTATCCATTTCCCCAGTTCTATGCTGGGTTTGTGTCTCATTTGAGTTTGAAATAGGTCTTGTGCATGTTGTTACCATTGCTGTAAGTTCATATGAGCAAGTTTCCAGAAGGAAAACTCTATTTCCTTGTAGCCATTCACCACTCTTGGCTCTTATAATCTTTCTGCTCCCTTTTATGCAATGGTCTCTGTGTGTTTGGTGGTGAAATTTAATACAAGAATCCTATCCAGAGACATGCACCATACAGTCTTATTCTCTACATTTTGGCCAGTTGTGACTTTCTGTGTTAAACACCATCTGTTACATGAGGAAGCTTAATTGGTGAGCATTGAGAGATGCATTAACATTCTCTTTAATCCCTGTCCCACTGTGTTCCATGAGCCTTATATGTGGAGGTTCCATTGTAGGTGGGTCACTTAAGGTGTGCCACTTAAGGTTGGGTTCTCAGAGACACTTATTTTCTGTATTTGATCAGTTTGGAACTCTGTAATAGTCTCCATTTGTTGCAATAAGAAGCTTCTTTGATGAGTGGTGAGAGGTATACTTGTCTGTAAATATAGGGATATATATTTAGCATAAAATAAGAATTATGTCTGTCTAGAGATGTGAGAGACACAGACATAGGTTTTTCTCTGGGATCTGTGGCCTCTCTTGTCACGTGTATTTGACTACATTTGCAGTACCATGCATGAGTTCCAACCAGGTAGCTGTTCATTACCCCCCAAGATAAAAGTGCCACTACTGCACTGATGTAATTTGCTGTGCTGGCCATTGTTGTGGTTATTAGGCTTTACAGATGAAGTTGGACCATTGATTGTTTTTCTCCTTCAGCAGTTTGCATAATATCCACTGAAAGTATGAGTGCTAGTCTTCAGGAAGGAGGCTTCTTTGTCAGTGTCGTATGCACTGTTCCAAGTCCTGTGTCTGAAATATGTTGTGTCTTCAGCAGTATGGTCTTACCTTAATGTTCGGGGAGGAAATCAAGAGCTGTAGCAATAACTCGTGCTATCTGGGGAGTCTCTTGTGCTACTCTGACCAACAAGATATGGTTTCATTATGTAGCTCAGCTGTCCTGGAACTCACTATGTATACCAAAGTGGCCACAAATCCTCAGAAATCACCTGCCTCTGCCACCTTATTTCTGGTTTTAAAGGGCTGTGCCTCTATCACCAGTGGATATAGAACATTTTGATATTCCTCAAGTGGAACTCTTGCTTAGCAATGTCACTTGTGTCTTCCTGTCTCCAAATTTATCAAATGGCAGCAGCTTTGTGTATCATTTATATCTCATTGAGGAAAGAAAGAAAGAAAGAAGGGAGGGAGGAAGGAAGAAAGGAAGGAAATAAGACCCCTAAAAAACAAAACTTTTTCTTCCAGCTTCTGGAGATTATCATTCTACTTGATCCCAAGTTCAGTAATTTGTTTATTAAATTAGTGCTAAATAACAAATTCCAGAATTATCTTGTATTCTATTGTTTAAACAATATTCCTAAATATATTGGCCATTTGCTTTTGTTGTGTGAAACAATTTATTTCACAAATATTTTAACCTTGTTAAGATACATTTAGTATGTAGTTTACCTATTCAAAGTATGTAATTCAATGAATACAATATCAAGAGTAGTGTAGCTATCATTAGATTCCATTTGAAACATTTTGATCATCTCAAAATGGAAATAATACACAGAAGTTGCGGGGCCTGAGGTCAGGGGGGAGGCAGGATGGCACCTAGAGGAAACGTCCAGGGCGTGATCAGACTTGTTTGGCTCCTAGAGGAAACAGCTGGAACATGGCCAGAGTTGTTTTGAAGAATCGCTGATTGGCTCCTGTCATTTTCGTGCATCTTGGCAGTGCGTGATCACCTCGAGAACACTATGCTGTGCTATGGAGAGGAGACTGCATGCTCAAGTTCACCTTTAATATGATTGGACATATCTATATGATTGGACATTTTTATTCTGGAAAACTCCACATAAACAGAGTTATACATTATATGATCTCCTGTGATTGGCTTTTTATACTTAGCTTAAAGTTTTAAAGAGAAGTTGATCTCATCACATATATCAGACATTCATTTCATTCCTGAATAATATTTCATTTTATGAATAAATAATATTTTGTGCATTTAGTCACCAGTTTATGATTATTTGCAATATTTGTAATTTGATGTTATTATAAATAAGTCTGATACAATTCCTGTTCTCAATTTTCTTGAGTATATTCCTAGGAATGGAATTTGTGCATTGCATAGTATCTCTACGTTTAGCTATGAAAAATTTCCAAACTGCCTATGTAACTGGCCATTTTGTTCTAAGGATTCTTATCTCTCTTATTTTTAAACACTTATTTTGGTGTCTTTTAAATTATATCCTTCATAATGCATATGAAATATATTTTTGTAATTTTGGTTTATGTTTATCTAATAAGGAATAACGTAGACTTTTTAATATAATTATCTGATTTTTAATACAAGTATCCTTAATATAAGTATCTGATTTGGTAAGTAGAAACCTGTAGCAAAGTGAACAGGAAATTCAAAACATAAAGGAATTCAATGAGGTACACATTCACAAATATATAGCTACTCTGTGAGTCTAACCTATAAGGAAGATTGGAATGTGGAGGTACCCATCTGAGGAAGAAAAATGCTAAATCTTTCATTTTATAAATCACATATGTCATTGTGTGAAGGCTGCTCTCAATGACATAAACTCCTTGACAATTCCAGTTTGTTCTTGTGTGGAACAAAAAGATGAGTTTAAGTAGAAAGTTTTATATTCTCATGCTAGGATGCCCTGACCCTATATTGAAGCCTGAGTCCCAATGAGACACTTAGTATGCCATAGGCTAAACTTCATACCACTCAAGAAGCTCACTTTGATCCAACATTAAATTCATGCTTTTTCATTACTTTTCCTTTAAAGTAATGGTTATTCACATTTTAAATAAATTTATGTCAGAAGAGTTAGTGGAAATAAAATACAATAAAATTACTGTATTTGCTTATGAGCTACCTTGAGACAGTTCAGGTGAATAAATGGATTCTGTTTAATAATTTTGTCTGAATACTTGATTCAGTTGACCATGAATCTATCAATGAACTTGTATTAGGTCTTTTGTGCCTAGAGATACATGAACCTCAAATTGTATAGTCCTGTTAAATAGGACTTGGACTATTTCTTCTGTTTAAGTTAAATATGTGACTAAAGGATAACTTTTCACTCATTTACTCAAGCAAAAATATAGAATAATTCTTCTCATACAATGATCACAGTGAGTTTACATTTCCAACATGAATTTCAATCTATTGTCTTGTAATTTGTCAAAACCAAACTCCAAAATCCCTAAGGAGCAATGATGTTTTTAGGCTTAGTAGAATCCTTGGTATGTCTACCTAATAAAGCATACCCCTACCCTGAGAGCAAGGCCTTCTTCTTCTCCATCTCTGAAATTAGTGATACAGTGAAGCACTGGGAGGGGGAAGCATAAATGAGCTACTCTAACTTCTAGTGCTTAAATTTTAAGATTGTTCTATGGCTAAACAAGATCATAGTGCCCTATAAAGGCTTCATGCAAATTGCACAAATATTTAGCACCTTAACCAATATGCTGTCATATTCAAATTTTCATGTTCTGGTATTTACTAGAGCTCTATAAATTTTCATTACTGCTTGACAAGTTACATTATAGGACAACTGGATTCATAATCACATCCTCATGTTGGAGCTCCTTTACCGAAGTCCTAATTGAAGTAATGTGAAACTCCATGAAAGTAATCAGCCTCAGACCACAGAGAGTAGAATGAGTGAGGCAGTGAGGCAAAGAATGGCCCATATTCCAAATTTACACCCAGTTCAGTAAATTAGAATTACTATATTTTACTGAAAGAAGAATACAATATTATCAAGTTACCACCAGGTGACTGATTAGTCTCCTTAAGGGATGGTAATTTATTTGCATTGTTGTTATCTGCTGCTGTGCTAAATATTGAGTAACACCAGTAGTTACAGAACTCTGGGTGAGAAGCAACTCATTTATAAGGCCCCCCGAGTCACCTAAATTACTGCCACCGCTCCTGACTACTCAACACTGGAATCGATGATGTCAGACATTAGCTCACATCTACAAGAAGTGCATTTTAAGAGCCAGTATTTCTATCTGATCTCTGCTATTCTGCAATATTATCAATGTTATTGATATTAGAAATATTTATTTCATAGCAACATCAATCTTGCCTCACAGAAGCTAGTCAGTGTTAAACTTTTTAATGAATCAATAATAGCAAAGCCCCTTCTTATTTGCATATAAATATAAAGTTTCATTGCATAACTTTAAACTAATATTTGTTTTTGTTGATTCTCCAACCCTTTTCTCATCAACCCCTTCCCCTGACATTCCTTCTACCCTTTCACTGAACAGCCCCCATAGCCCCTTTCTGCTTTCAAGGTTTTGGATTTTTGACATTTTTTGAAAGCTAAAATAAATGTATCATGATATAATCATGAGCCTGTGGGGACCAGGAATGGAATGGAATGGAATGCTTTTGCTTGAATGAGAATGTTTTCCCATAGGCTCAAGTATTTTAAGAGTTGGCCCAGTTAATGGCACTGTTTGTGGAGATCTAGAAAGTGTGGTCTTCCTGGAGGAATCATATCACTGGAGGCAGGCTTTGAGAGTTTTAAGACTTGGCCAATTTCTAATCTTACTGTTTCCTGTGCCTGCTTGAAGACGCGAGCACTACCTACTTCATCTGATGGCTTCTGCCGTGTCTGCCATGATGGACCCCTCCTCTGGTAGCATGAAAGAAATAAACTCTTCTTTTATAAGTTGCTCTGTTCACACTGCTGTATCACAACATTTATTCTAAGGAATGATTTGATATTTCTATCCTCTTATTTGCTTTTTCAAGTTAATATAAAAAATAATGAATTTCATTATTGACATTTTCATATACCCTTTGTTATTTACTCCCCAATCTCAATTTCTTCCCAAGGTCTTCCACTTCTTCTTGCTGGTTCTCCACCCCAAAATCTCCTCCTCTCCCTCTCTCTTTCCTTATTTCTCACACTTAAAGTTTCTACATCACTATTTTTTTTTTTATTTAGGTACTCTTTAATTTCTGCCAAATAAGTGGCAGGCCAGCATTAGACTGAGAACTATTGGAGACTGGTTGCTGCTGGGTGAGGAAGAGTATGACTTACATAGAATCTCTAAAGGGGCTGATTAGACTCCAGTGAACAAATTTACGCTGAAGTACATTTGGATACATCACTATTTTAAAGAAATATGACTATCACCTAACAAGTTCAGTTCTTCTAAGTCTATTACAATTATTGATACATTTGTACTTTTCTAACTTTTCATTTTATGTCTTGCTTTCTAGTTTTTATAATGAATTTTACTTACCAAACATGTATCCCCCCCATTTTCTTATTTTTGATTAGGAAGTTTATATATATCATATCAATTTAGCATGAAAAAGTGCAATCAATATTTTATCTTCCTTTTAAATACACTTCATCTTGGAATGACTTTATTCTAATCGTGCTTGTCCTGATTACACTGATTTTGTAATCAGGAAATTTTTTTCTGAAATTTTGAATTTACTGATTAGGATAATTATAGAATATAATAATTATTATCATTGATTTTTAAAAGTTATTTGACTACTAAACTATTATTTTTATTATAGTTTAATTATATAAGTCCATTTATTGAATTATTATTTCCTTAATGTTAATTGTTAATGTTTTTATAAATGTCTTGAAAATAAACACTGTTAATATGTGCCCATGAAAAATTTCTGTACTTAGCCATGTATTCTCCATTTCTTTCAGTAGAGTGATAATTCTACTGAAAGCACACTTTTCTTCAGGCAATTATTTTCTCACAGTAATAAGATACATATACGCATAGACATAAGACATAGACATATAAGATAGACATAAGATAATTATATAGGGGGCTGGAGAGATGACTCAGTGGTTAAGAGCACCGACTGCTCTTGCAGAGGACCTGGGTTCAATTCCCAGCACCCACACGGTGGCTACAAACTATCCCTAACTCTAGTTCCAGGGGAATCTGAAGCCCTCTTCTGTCCTCTGCAGTATAGCACAACATGGGTGCACTCACATACAGGTAGGCAATACACCCACACACATAAAATAAAAAAAATAAAGAAAATATTTTGTAAAAAAAGATGATTATGTGGGGCTGGAGAGATGGCTCCGCGGTTAAGAGCAGGCTGTTCTTGTAGAGGATGGAGGTTTGATTCCCAGCATCCACATGGTGGCTAAAGAACCATCCCTAACTCTAGTTCCAGGTGATCTGATGCTGTCTTCTGACCTCCGCAGGCATTGCATGACATGGGTGCACTTACCTACATGCAGACAATACACGCATACACATAAACTTTTTTTAAAAAGATGATTATATAGTTATTTACACATCTGCACATATTACAATCTTACCCCAAGGTAAAGCCACTGGGACCTCTTAAAATATCCCCTCCAAAAGATAATACAAGCACACTGAGCTTAGAAACAGGCAGGTATATTTACTCTATCATTGACAAAATAGACCTCAAATGAAAACTAGTCAGAAATGAAAAGGGATGTAACTTCAAACTTATTAAAGGACAAATATACCAAGATGTTAAAATCCTAAAAATGTATGCACCATACAAAGGGGCACACAGTTTCATAAACGAAACTTTATTACATCTAAAATCTCACACTGACTCTAGCACATGGGTGACTTCAGTATGTCATTATCACCAAGAGAACAGTTAAACCACACAAAAACTAAATAGAGAAATCCTGGAGTTATATGATACAAGTCAAAAGTACCAAATGGATAGCTAAAGAACATTCCACACCCAAATTAAAATATCGTTTCTTTGCAGCAACCCATGGAACTTTCTCCAAAATTGACCACATATTAGGACACAAAGTATGTATCCAAAACTTAACAAAAAATAAAAACTATCATCCTGTATTCTATCTCAAAACAAATGAATAAAGCTGTTTATCAGCAAGAAAAATGAGAAAAAAAATCACAGAATCTAAACAATACATAAGTGAATGAAAATTGGATCACAGGAGAAATCAAGAGGGAAATTTTTTAAATTTCTAGAACTGAATAAGAAAGAAAATATAATATTCCAAAAACTTCGGGATTCAATGAAAGCTGTTCTAAAGGAAAATTTATAGAATTAAGTGCTTACTAGAGAAAATTAGGAAAGTCTCATATAAATGAATTAATGATGCACATGAAGACGTTGGACAAACAAGAAAAACAACACCTAAGATGAGAGGATGGTAAGAGATAAATAAGTTCAAGACTAAATTAATGGAAATGAAGGAAACACTGCAAAGAATCAATGAAATAAAGAGTTGGTCCTTTGAAAAGTTAAACAAGATTGACAGACATTTAGCTAAGTTAAAGAAAAGAAAGAGAATGTGGAACCAAATTAGCAAAGCCAAGTATGAAAAGGGAAGCATTACAACAGAACCTAAGAAAATCCAGAAAACCGTAAGGACATATTTAAAAATCTTTATTCCAAAATTAAATCAAAATGACAATTTAAACCATCCCATAACAACCAATGAGATAGATACATGTATGTAAGTGCACCCATGTCATGAAATGTCTACAGAGGTCAGAAGAGGGTGTTGAATATCCCTGGAACTGGAGTTTCAGATGGTTGTCATCTGATATATGAGTGCTGGGTATTGAACCTGGGTCCTCTGCAAGAGCAGCCAGTGCTCTTAATCATTGAATCATCTCTCCAGTCCCAAGATGATATGATTCTATACATAAAAAAGAAGCTAAAGACACAAGAAAACTCCTAGAGTTGATAAATGCATTCTGAAAATGGCTTGATACAAAATCAATGCCCCCAAATCAGTAGCCTTCCTATATATCTACAACGAACATGCCAAGAAAGAAATCTGGAGAACAATACCACTCACAAAAGCCTCAAAAACCATAAAGTAACTTGGAATAAATCTAACCAAGGAAGTCAATCACTTGCGTGATAAAAAATTTAAGACATTAAAGAACAAAATTGAAGAAGATGCCAGAAGATGGAAAAATCTCTCATGCTCATGAACTGGTAGGATTAATAGTGTGAAAATGGCCATCCTACCAAAAGCAATCTAAAAACTAAATGGCATTCCTATTAAAATTCCAACACAATTCTTCATAGAAATAATCTCAAATTTCATACAGAAACACACACAAAAGAACAGAATAGTCAAAATAATTCTGAACAGTAAGAGAACTGCTGGGGACAGTACCATTCCTGACTCATATTATAGAACAGAGCTTTAGTGATAAAATAGCTTGATACTAGCACAAAAGACAGCCACATTGACCACTGGAATAGAAAGGAGAACCCATGTTTAAATCCATGCATTTACAACGACCTGATATTTCACAGGATCCACAAATGCACATTTGCGAAGAGACAGAATATTCAAATGATGGTGCTGGTCAAACTGGATAGCAGCATGTATAAGAATGAGATGATATCCAGATCTCTTGCTATGCACAAAGCTCAACTCCAAATGAATTAAGGACCTTGACATAAGATGATTCCCTGAATCAGATATTGATGAATGTAAGAAACACATAGAAACTTATAGGCACAGGAGAGGGCTTTCTGAACAAGGCTCCTATAGCACAAGCATTAAGTTCAACAAACTTCATTGCTGTGACAAAATATTTTGACTAATACCAACTTGGGGAGGAAAGGGCTTATTTATCTTATATCTCTGGGGTCACAGTTCATCAGGGACCCCAGATAGGAACTCAGGACAGGAACCTGGAGGTAGGAGCTGGAGCACAGGCCATGCAAAAAATGCTGCTTACTGGCTTGTTCCCCTGGCCCCTGCTCAGCCTTCTTTCTTATGTAACACAGGCCGACCAGCCCAGGGGTGGCACTACCTACAGTGGGCTGGGACTTCCCACATCACACAACAATCAAGAAGATGCCCCACAGACATGGCCACAGGCCAGTCCAAAGAAGGCAATTCCCCAATTGAGGCTCCCTCAACTCAGGTGTGTCAAGTTGACACTAAAGCTACCCAGCACAACCAGCTACTTCTGACAGAGGGTATCTAGAATACCGGAGTATACGAAGATCTGAAACAACTATACACCAAAACAACAAATAATTCAAATAAAAATTGGGGCAAGGAGGTAATCAGGGAAATCTCTAAAGATGAAACGCAAATATCTGAAAAATATTTTTTAAAAATATTCACCATTTTTAGGCATCTGAAAATGCAAATTAAAACCACTTTGATGCTTCATCTTACTCAACTCAGAATAGCTAAGAGCCAATAAACAAACACAGGTAAATGCTGCCGAGGATGTGAGAAAGGGAAGTCTTATCCACCGATGGTGGGAGTGTGAAATGCTACAGCCATTATACAAATTAGTGTAAAGATTTCTCAAAAAGCTCAAAATTCTTATACCATATGATCCAGCCATACCACTCTTGGAAATATAACCTAAAGACACTGTCTACATGGCTTATCAACCTACCTGTAAAATTTTGTGGAATGCCTATTAATTAGCAAAAAGGTGGACATAGACTGAGGTCTTAAGTTTGGTACCCTTTTTCTCTCAATTATTTCCTACTTCTTGACATATCACTTCTAGATTTTTCAAAATTCTATAACTTCATGCAAATTTGGTAAAATCTATGTTTTATAATAACTGAAAAGATCAAGGAAGAAAAGATTTATAAAAATTTAAAGCAGAAACAGAACAAATATTATTATTTTTATAGGGAATAACATTGTAACATAGATGAATCCAAAACAAAATGAACTGATGTTTCTGTGAAATTACAGTTATTCTCTTTATATCACAGCATCTTGGAACCTAATTTCTAGCTTCTGAGATTAAGGAATGAAAAGCTATCATTTATTTCTTGCTCCTCAATGAGTTCTTTAGATATTGAGAAAACTGTACAAGATATAAAGATATCAAACATGAATTTTATTATTGATACATTTGGATTGGAAAATTTGTCTTAGATCACAGATAAAATTAGATTTTCCTAATCCTTAAATCACTGAATAAAAGGCTTAGAAGATTATTTTAATATATCCCAGAAAAAGTAGAGAAAGCAAGATCCCTGAAGATAATCTGCTTCAAATAAATGGATCACATATAAAGCTTGTGATAAGAAACCAACTTTTTCCCCAATTATTTTTAAGTCTCTTTGAAAATTAGATTTGGTTAAATAAAAAAGCTAGATAAAAGTTTTTTAATTCTCCGTGCTTTGCATTTAGAAATATAATGTTTTCAATTATATAAAAATAAGAACTTCTGACTAATGTTGCTAAGTTCTTTCTTTGTATTGGACACCTTGTTCCTGCTTTAAACAGACCTCACATCACAAAGCAGCACTGATTTGCGTGTCTTTTCTGAGACCAGCTGTTGAATGCTTAGATTTTTTAGACATAAAAGTCTACTATAATTATGAACGCCTCATTAACCAAAATAAATGCAAATCCTTGTTCTACCTAATTTTGAGAATCCATCCATATTCTAACTTCCAGTCCCAATAATACCCAGCCATATGATCCAAAGAATTGTTTAGACCTATCTAGAGATCTCTTGAGAACATCAAGACATCTTAAACTTACTACAGTATTTTAGAAATGTTCTATTACTAAAATCCATAATATTTTCCTCATGATCAAATAATCAGAAAATGAAATAAAAAAACAATGCATTTATTCTTATCAACATCTAAATTAGAGTATAGCATTAAAATACAAGAGAAATTTATTTAAGTTTGTTTCTAATGAAGATGTCTTTCTTAGTCTTGGCTACGTGTTACATTTAGAATCCTTTGTAGAATTGTAGCCCTAACAGGGAAGTAGTGACTATTTATCACAGAGGTCCAGGATCCATTCTACCACATGCAAGTCAATCAAGCTTTCCCTCAGAAGCTTCATGTCATAATGCCTGTGACAGTTACAACGCTGCTGTTTCTACTGTTCAAGTTCTCTAGGAACTGTGGCTCACTCCAAATACTGATGTTCTGTTTTTGAGTGATTCAGAAATTCTCCATTGTATGCTTTCCCTTTGTAAACATCTCCTCTTGAGAATTTATCACCTCATGAACCTGTTAGTAAATCTAAGTCACTCATATCCACCAGTATCTCTGCCTCTTCTACCTCAGAAAGATCATAGCTCTCTTCAGCAAAATCATTGAAGCTTGTCCTAGTTTGTCTCTCCATTGCTGTGACAAAACACTCTGACCACTACCAACTTGGGGAAGAAAGGATTTATTTGTCTTACTTCTCTCAGGTCACAGGTTATCAGAGGCAGAAGCTGGAGCACAGGCCATGGAGGAACACTGCTTACTGGCTTGCTTCCCTGGCCCCTGCTCATCCTGCTTTCTTATGCAACACAGGCCGGCCTGCCCAGGGGTGGCACCACCCACAGTGGGCTGGGCCCTCCCACATCACACAACAATCAAGATGCCCCTCAGACATGGCCACAGGCCAGTTCTATAGAGGAAATTCCCCAATTGAGGCTCCCTCAACCCAGGTGTGTCAATTTGCCACTAAAGCTATCCAGCACAAACCTCCATACAAGCCCCACAGTCCCTGTTAACTTCCGTCTTAACTTTCTAGTGAACATAGTCTTTTCAGGTCTAGTAAACTGGTCATCAAACACTACCCCAAACCAACTCTCCCACACATGTTTCTCTCAGTAATGACTGTCTTTTCTCTATAGTTTTCTAGTACTCGACATTTGTGGGGACCTCACCTAGTACTAACAAAGTGTCCTTAATGACAGTTATTGGCAATAGTATATATAAGTGACCATATTTCTCAGCCACCAAAATAATATTGATTATTCAAGACTTGGGAATGTTAAAGATGGTGAATGAATTAAAAATAATCTAGTACATTGACAAGGCCTTGATTCGCATTAGAAGCATGGGAATACAAATTTCAGTGTATCTGCTATAGATTTGGCTCACAGTTATACTGACAGTCAGTAGAGAAATCCACAAAGGATGTGAATGCACAAGTTAAATAGACAAATGGGATTCAGTGTGATATTTTAGCATATCTGTAAAGTGAGTTATCTTAAACTGAAGTTTAGGGGTATTTTTACAAAAACAATAAGAAAAAATGTAAACATTCAGTGATACTTTCTAACTGATCAGATTCTCTATACACCTAAGACCCACTAACCAACAAAATATTGAAACCAGAAGACTTGGCTCTATTCACCTGTCCACATGGAAACATGAGATCCTACTTTTGTCTCTACTTGAGTCTGGGAATATAACCTTTATTATTACAACTTCTCCAGAAACCAAGTTTAACTTGGTGTTCTAACTCAATTATGATGCTAATGACTCATTTTTACTTTGTTTTACAAATCTTTTCAAAAAATTCAAATATTGTGCACAATTAAGTTGGATACTTGACTTTCTTATAGGGCCAAATATCCATAATGGTTTTAAATTTCATCTTTTATTTTTAATCTTTCTTTACTTTTTTCCTTGACTTAGAATTTTTCCTTCAAAAACATGTCAATAGATTTTGTTATGAAGTTTCCAGGAAAATAGGTATGAAGGCAATGAATTCCAGTTCTTTCTATATATTAAATTCTTTTTTAAAAAATGTTTTCTTTCATTACTTTTATTTTATGTGTATGAGTGTGTTGCCTGTATGTATGTGAGTGCACCGATGTCTGGCAATGCCACAGAGGTCAGAAGAGGGCTTCGGATTCCCCTGGAACTGGAGTTAAAGATGGTTTGTAGCCACCATGTGGGTGATGGGGATCGAACCCCTGTCCTTTGCAAGAACAGTCAATGCTCTTAATGGCTGAGCCATCTCTCCAGCCCCTAATTGTTAAATTCTTTTAAAGAATAAATTGTGTTCACCTTTGCCTCCCTGAACTAGAAAATGAAACATATAGAGCACTTTATATAATATCAGTATTTCAAGTAATCAGCAAAAATTAAGCAACTTGGCTACTTCCCTGGGTTGCACAACCAGCCAGTCTCTTCCTTGGGTAAGTCCAGCAGAACTCACCATGCCTTGACTCCCCCAGCCGCATTTACTCTTCCACCTCCCCTGCTCCATCTCTCCTCCTAGCCTTGGTACTGGCCCAATTTTTGTCTGGGCACCCCAGACACTGGAGCTGACCTCTCAGCCCAGAACCACCACTGCTTCCTGGTCCTTTTGCATACAGACAAACCCAGTTCTTTCTTGGTCAGTCCCCAGGACCACACTAGGCCTGGTCCTCCCCTCACCTTCCTCTGCTTCCCTGGGCTGCACAACCCACCAGCCTTTCTCCTGGGTAAGTCCAGCAGCACGCACCACTCCTTGACTCTCCCAGCCTCATTTACTCTTCCACCTCCCTTGTCCCATCTCTCTTCCTAGCCTGGGTACTGGCCCAATTCTTGTCTTAGCACTCCAGACACCAGGGCTGACCTATTAGCCCAGAACCACCACTGCTTCCTGACCCTTTGCATCCAGACCAACCTTCTGGGCCTGGTCCCACCCTCACCTCCCTCTGCTTCCCTGGGCTGCACAACCTGCTATCCTCTCTCCTGGGTAAGTCCAGTGGCACACACCCCAACTTCATTCCCTCAGCCTTATTCACCTGCCCAGCTCCCCCAACCCATCTCTCCTCCTAGCCTGCATACTGGACCAATTCTTGCCTTGACCTCCCAGACACTGGGGAAGACCCCTCAGCTTGGAGCCACCAGTACTTCCTGATCCTTTGCATCCAGACCAACCCAATTCCTTTTCAAGGTCCCCAGGAGGCCTCTGGGCCTGGTCCTACCCTCACCTCCCTCTGCTTTCCTGGGTGGCATGGCCACCAGCTGCCAGAGACCAGCATTTTCCTGAGCACTGCTCCCAGGCCAGTCCAGCCCCTAAATTCCTGAGGACAACCTCTTTCCTGGAGGGTTCCAGACCTCAGGAGAAATCCTGACAGCATCTGATCCTCATCTTGGGCCTCTCTGGGAACTCCTGCAGATGAAAGCAATTTGGCCATTCCAATATAAACTCAAAAGAGAGACCCAGAAGCCCAGAAAAACCAGTTTTTCATGCTCAACAAGTAAACCACAAAGTCACATAAAGTTTACAAAAAGAAGCAGACCTAAACTTGAAGGCTTGAGTCTCACACAAGAATCAGAAACTACAAAAGAAATTCACATGTCAAAGTCACAGAGAAAAAATAACATGAAAAACCAAAATAACGTATTCCCACCAAATACCAGTAGTCCTGTAGAGGAGTACAATGAGAACCCCTTAGAGATAACACAGGATCTGGAACTACAAAGGACAATTATAAACATGATAAAAGAATTCAATGAATTTAAAGAACACACAAAAAAAATCAAAGAACTGAAAGAAGATAGGGATAACCTTCTGAATGAATTCAGAAAAGCATTAGAAATATTGAAGAATACTCAGGTTGAAATGAAGAAGGAAGTGAAATGCTCAGTAAACCAATTAGGAAAGACAGGAAAAACCTCACCAATAGGGTGAATGAAATGGAAAAAAGATTATCAAGACTGGAAGATAAAGTGGACAAACTAGACCACTGAAGCAAAGATTATGAAAAGTTTAAGAAAACACAAGAATGCAATATGCAGGAATTGTGTGACACCATAAAAAGACTAAATATATGAATCACAGGCATACAGGAAGGAGAAGAATCTCAAGATTATGGTATGGACCAGATTTTCAGCAGAATTGTAGAAGAAAATTTCCCAAAATTAAAGAAAGACATGCCCATACAAATACAAGAAGCACGCAGAACACCAAATAGACAGGATCAGAAAAGAAACTCTTATGGCACATCATAGTAAAAACACTAAATGTACAGAACAAAGAGACAATACTGAAAGCCGCAAAAGAAAACAAGTCACATATAAAGGAAAACCCATCAGGATTAAAGCTGACTTTTCAGTGTACACTGTAAAAGCCAGAAGAGCTGGGACTAAAGTGTTCCCAGTTTTAAATGATGACAGATGCCAACCTAGATTACAATACCTAGACAAAATGTCTATTATAGTCGAAGGGGAAAGAAAAATCTTCCATGACGTAAATAGGCTGAAAGAAATCATGTCCACAAAACCAGCCATTCAGAGTTCTTGAAGCAATACAAAGAGCTAAAGAAGGAAATGATATACCCAACGGGTTGCAGAAAGAAATTCAATAAAGGTGTAACTGTGGGAAAGCACAGCTATATCAAGAATGTGAACAGAAATAAAAAATGACAGGATGCAATACTCATCTTTCATTAATAACTTTAAATATCAATGGGCTGAACTCCCCAGTCCAAAGACACAGACTAGGTGAATGGATTAAGAAACAAAACCCATCTTTTTGTTGTCTGCAAGGAACTCATCTCACTTTCAAGGACAGGTGCTACCTTAAGGTGAAAGGATGAAAACAATATACCAAGTGAATGGTACTAAGAAAAAAGCAGGCAATGCAATTCTAATATCTGACAAAATAGACTTTAAAACTCATCAGAAGAGATAAAGAGGGCCACTTCATTCTGATCAAAGGAACAATAAACCAAGAAGATATTACAATCACGAACATATATTCACCAAACTCTGGTGCACCAACTTCATAAAAACAGTATTACAAGATTTTAAACTCAGATTAATCCCAAGTCATTAATAGTAGGGGACTTCAATGCCCCATTGTCTCCATTATATAGGTCAACAGGACAGACAGTTAACAGAGAGACATATGAATTAAACAATACCATACATCAAATGGACCTAACAGACATCTACTGAGTATTCTACCCAAGCACCAAAGGACACATTTTCTATTCAGTGCCCCATGGAACCTTCTCCAAAATCGACCATATACTGGGACACAAAACAAACGTCAACAAATACAAAAAGATTGAAATAATTTCATGAATACCATCAGACCACAATGCAATAAAGCTTAAAATCAACACCAGAAGAAGCCCTAGTCACCCATGAACACACGGAGATTAAACAACACACTCCTGAATGATGAATGGGTCAAAAGAGAAATTAAGAAAGAAATAAAAGTATTCCTGGAACTAAATGAAAAGGACAATACAACACAACAAAACCTCTGGGACACACTGAAAGCTCTTGTTAGAGGGAAGTTTATAGCTCTAAGTGCCTACATTAAAAAATCGGAGAGAGCTCTGCTTCCCTGGGCCTGTAGAGCCTGCAGGCCTCTCTCCTACCTGCAGGCTTCTCTCTCCAGAGTAAGTCGATCATGCCCTCCATGCCTTGACTCCCCCAACCTCATTCACCCTCCCATCTCCTCTGCTGGGTTCTCCTCCTAGCCTGGGTCCTGTCCCATCCCTTCTCTTGATGCCCCAGACACCTGGGGAACCATCACTGATTTCTGATCCTTTGCATCCAGACCAATTCAGTTCCTTCTCAGGTTCCCAGGAGCACTCAGGGCCTGGCCCCACCCTCACCTCCCTCTACTTCCCTGGGCCTTCAGGACCCACTAGCCTCTTTCCTGGACCCTAGGGCTGACCTTTCCTTTTCCTGATTCTTTGTATCCAGACCAAACCAGGTCCTCAGTGCAGACCCCATGAGCTCTTGGGGTCACTTCTCACCCCCATCTTTCTTTGTATATCTGGGTGTCACAACCACAAGTTGTCCTACATGAGCATCTTTCCTAGGCCCAGCTCCCAGGCCAGTGCAACCCCCAAATTCCTGAGGCCAAAATCTTTCCTGGAGGGATCCAGAACTTAGGAGAAAGCCATAGAGCATGTGATCCTCATCTGACTTGGGCCTCTGTGGGAACTCCTGAGGACAAAAGCAATTTTTCCACTCCACTGTAAAATCAAAAGAAAGAACTGGAAGCTTAGAGGAACCAGCTTTCATGCCCAAAAAAGTAAACCACAAAGACACATAATGTTCATAAAAAGGAACAGACCTAAACTTGAAGGCTGGAGTCTCAAGACAAGAATCAGAAACCACAAAAGAAATTCACATGTCAAAATCACAGAGAAAAAATAATAACATGAAAAACCAAAATAATGTATCACCACCAAATACCTATGGTCCTCTAGAGGAGTACAATGAGAACCCCCTAGAGATAATGCAAGACATGGAATTCAAAAGAACATTTATAAACATGATAAAAGAACTCAGTGAACTTAAAGAACACACAAACAAAGAAATCAAAGAACTGAAGGAAGATAGGGATAACCTTCTGAGTGAATTCAGAAAAGACTTAGAAATGTTGAACACTATTCAGGCTGAAATGAAGAAATAAGTGAAACACTCAGTAAGCCAATTAAAAATGACAAGAGAAAGCCTCACCAATAAGATAAATGAAATGGAAAACAGATTATCAAGACTAGAAGATAAAGTGGACGAACTAGACCACTCAAACAAAGATTATGAAAAATTTAAGAAATCACAAGAATGGAATATGCAGAAATTGTGTGACATCATAAAAAAAGACCCAACTTACGAATCATAGGCATACAGGAAAGAGAAGAATCCCAAAATAATGGCATGGACCAGCTCTTCAACTGAATCATGGAAGAAAATTTCCCAAAATTAAAAAAAGACATGCCCATAAAAATATGACACATATAGAACACCAATCAGACAGGACCAGAAAAGAAACTCTCCATGGCACATTATAGTAAAAACACTAACTGTACAAAACAAAGAGAAAGTACTGAAAGCTGGAAAGGAAAAAATAAGTCACTCATAAAGGAAAACCCATTAGGATTACAGCTGACTTTTCAGTACAAACTATGAAAGCCAGAAGAGCCTGGATGAACGTAGTCCCAGATTTAAATGACCACAGGTACCAACCTAGATTACTATACTCAGCCAAAATGTCTATTATAGTCAAAGGGTAAAGAAAAATTTTCCATGACATAAATAGGCTGAAGGAATTTATGTCCACAAAATCAGCCCTTCAGAGAGTTCTGGAAGCAATACAAAGATCTGAAGAAAGGAATGACTATACTTAAGGGGTTGCAGAAAAAAATTCAATGAATGTATAACTGTGGAAAAGTACAACTATATCAAGAATTTAAACAGAAATAAAAATGACAAGATTCAATACCGGCCTTTCATTAATAACTTTAAATATTAATGGACTGAACTCCCCCATCAAAAGACACAGACTAGGTGAATGGATTAAGAAACAAAACCAATCTTTTTGTTTTCTGCAAGAAACTCATCTCACTTTCAAGGACAGACACTATCTCAAAGTGAAAGGATGGAAAAAATATACCAAGGAAATGGTACTAAGAAAAAAGCAGGTGTAGCAATTCTAGTATCTGACAAAGTAGACTTTAAACTAAAACTAATCAGAATAGATAAAGAGGGCCACATTACTCTGATCAAAGAAACAATAATTCAAGAAGGTATTATAATCATGAACATATATTCACCAAACTCTGGTGCACCCAACTTCATAAAAAAAACATACTGCAGGACTTTAAGACACAGATTAATCCCACCTCATTAGTAGTAGGGGACTTCAATACCCTACTTTCTCCATTAGATAAGTCAACAGGGCATAGAGTTAACCGAGATATCTGAATTAAACCATATCATATATCAAATGGACTTAAAAATCTACCGAGTATTCCACCCAAACACCAAAGGGCATAATTTCTACTCAGCTCCCCATGAAACCATCTTCCAACTTGACCATATGCTGGGGCAAAAAACAAACCTCAACAAATACAAAAATATTGTAGTTCCATGCATTCTATCAGATCACAATGTTATAAAGCTTATAATCAATACCAGAAGAAGCCCTAATCACCACATGAACACATGCAGATTAAACAACACACTCCTGAATGGGTCAAAAGAGAAATTAAGAAAGAAATAAAAGTATTCCTGGAACTAAATGACAAGGACAATACAACACAACAAAACCTCCAGGACATGCTAAAAGCTCTTGTTAGAGGGAAGTTTATAGCTCTAAGTGCCTACATCGAAAAATGGGAAAGAACACAAATAAATGACTTAACATTGCAACTCAACACACTTGAAAAGCAACAGCAAATGAAACCCAAACCCAGAAGACAAGAAGAAATAACAAAAATAAGGGCAGAAATTAATGAAATTGAAACAAAGAAAACAATACAAAGAATCAACAAATCCAAGGGCTGGTTCTTTGAAAAGATAAACAAGATTGAAAGATCACTAGCCCAGTTAACCAAAGAAAGAAAGAGCACTTCCAAATCAACAAAGTCAGAGATGAAAGAGGAAAAATCACACAGACAGCAGAAAGATACAGAACATTATAAGGGAATACTTTAAAAATCTATATGCTACTAAATTTGAAAACCTAAAAAAAATGGATGGATATCTAAAGGCATGGGAACCACCAAAACTAAACCAAGAAGAGAATAACAGCTTAAACAGACCCATAACACTAATAGAAATGGAAACAGTAATACAAAACCTCCAGACTAAAAAATCTCAGAAGCAGATGGATTTACAGCAGAATTCGACCAGACATTTAAAGAAGATCTATATCCAATACTATATAATTTATTCAAAAAGATAGAAATGGAGGGAGAACTTCCAAATTCATTCTATGAAGCCAGCATTACTCTAATACCAAAGCTAGGTAACAACACAGCCAAAAAAGAAAACTATAGACCCATATCCTTAATGAACATAGATGCAAAAATTCTCCTCAAGATACTTACAAATCACATACAGATACACATCAAAAAGATCATCCACCATGATCAAGTCGGCTTTATCCTAGAGATGCAGGGATGGATCAATATACCTAAGTCAATAAACGTCATAAATCATATAAATGGGCTCAAAGACAAGAACCACATGGTCGTCTCAATAGACACGGGGAAGGCCTTTCACAAAATTCAACATGCATTTATGTTCAAAGTCCTAGAGGGAATTGGACTGGAGGGAATATACCTCAACATAATTAAAGCCATATATAACAAACCCACAGCCAACATTCTAAATGGAGAAAAACTGGAAGCATTCCCACTGAAATCAGGAACCAGATAAGGCTGTCCACTATCTCCACTTCTCTTTAATATAGTGCTTGAAACTCTTGCAAAAGCAGTAAGAAAAGAGCAGGAAATTAAAAGAGTAATAATTGGAAAAGAAGAGATCAAATTATCCCTTTTTACAGGTGATATGATATTATATCTAAGAGATGCCAAAAATTCCACCAGAAACCTCCTGGAAAATATTAACACATTCAGTAAAGTGGAAGGTTACAAAATTAACCTACAAAAGTCTGTAGCCTTTCTGTTAGAGTATGTTAGTTTGCTTTGATAAACAGCTTTTTAGGACACAAGATGGCCTCCTAAACCCAGGAAATCAACCACACCTCTCTCACAGGGCTGATCACATGATTTATAAGAATTCTAGTCCCTATCAATAAAACAAAACTGTAAACCAAAACCTAAGCTGTCTGCTCATGTATGACCTGATCATTGTACTCTCTGCTGAATGATTTAAAAACCCTATATAAGCTCGGTATTTCCTCAATAAAGTAGACCTGCATCTCTGAACCTGGTCTCCTGTGTCTGAATGCAGCTCCGCTGACATAGTCTCCTCAACTGCCTTGGGGTTCAGGATCAGATGGTGGGGGCAGAGACCATGAAAGTGGCCCGAATGGATGGCCACAGCTGGTGCCCAAACTTGGGGCCCTCGCACACTTGAATTCAAGCAAGGAATGCTCTCTTTTCCTCCCTTTTCTCCATGGGTGATTGCTCTCATCATCCTTGCGTTCCTGTTCTTTTGGCTTCTGTCTCCACTGATCATATCCTTACATGGCTCCTGAGTCCCTCTGGGTACGTCTTTCAGGGTGAGTGACCTCCAGTATGGGGAATACTCATCAAGCTGCTGCCTGTCCCCATGCTGCAGTGTTGGTTTCTCTCCTCAGGAGCAGATGAATTAAGGTAACAGAAAAGGATTTAGCCAAAGAGCAAGATGAAGTTTTGGCTCTTGCCCCTTGGTTTGTGGAATCCTGCTGCTGGGATCCTGAACAATGGGCTCGCTATTCTTAGCTAGAAAGAAAGAGGTCAAGGAGGGGCACCTGCAATCTGGGCCATTCTACCCCATTGTAACTGCCATTCTGGCCTCTCTGAGGGGAGTTCCCCCCATTGCCCCTGAACAAGATGATCTTATTTTAAAGGAGATAGATAAACATATTCAACAGCAGGACTCTGTGTACGGCTCACCCCAAATGCTCCAGGTCTAAGTGAAACCAGCAGAGCCTTGCTCTGACAAAAAGGCAATGTCTACTGCTGAGGATTCAGACAACGAGTGACTAGGGTCTAAGGACTCCCTTAGTAAAAAGAAAGAAGTCATACCACCCTCTGCTCTGCTATTTCAGGGCGATAGCCATCTGCCTCTGTCCTAGGGGGAGCCCCTCCTCTTTACCCACCTCTGGGAGAGGGAGCCTGGAAGCTCCTTCCCCACCCGTTACGATTGCTCAGGGCCAAGAAAACCCAAATGTCTGCAATCCATAATCCCATGACACCTTAAAAATATTGCACAAGGTGGCACTTGAGGATGGTATACATTCCCCCTGGTTTAGTCAACTTTTAGATACAATCAGCCATGCAGCCAATACCCCCTATGATTGGCAGCATATTGCCCACACCTGTTTTCAAGGAGATGACTTCCTCTTATGGAAGGTTGCTTATCAAGATGGGTGTGAACAAGCAGAATGCAATAGATGTTCCAATGTTCAAAATATAGGGTTTGATGCCCTAGTAGGGTGTGGTTATTTTGAAACTCACTAGACTCAAGCATAAGGGCGTCCTTGCTTTTTGAATAGGTCCTACACTGTACGCTGTGTGCTTTTTGAAGTATTCCAGCATGCAGTGATATCAAATTAACCAAATTGGTATGGAAACCAGGCAAGACTTTCTCTGACTTTGAGAGATGACAGCAGAAACTTATGGGGCGGGTCGCTAGACCCCCGGCGTGGTGTGTGCAGGCACCCTGGGGTCTCCGCCACACCTGGCTAGTCCCGGTGTGAGTCTGGCCGCAAGCGATGTGGGGAGCACGTCTGGGCTCCCGGGTGCACTCACTCTGGATGTGGCCTGGAGTTAGGTGTGTGCGCACTCTCCCACCATGGTTCTGGTCCCGCTGGCTAGCCGCTGGCGGGCCTAGCCGGCCGCGCCTCTCTAGAGACGGCAAGTGCGCAGACTTCTCTGATGCTGGCTGTAGCTGATGGCTACACACTTCTCTGGAGCGGAGAGCTTCCTCTGCTACTAGAGTATTATGTAGTCGGAATCCCACCTCTATTACACCCTTGTACCTTTCCTCAGGATTGCGGAGTTCCTGGCCAGTGAACTCCACAGGGAAGAGGCATGGAGGTGGAAAAAGCTGGGGTATCCGTGGGCCGATAACAGAGGAATAGTGCCCCCCGGAGAGACTGGATCACAATATTTAGTGTTACAGCTCAAGACAAGTGACTCAGCTCAGATCTCAGTGATTCAGCTCCAGCTCCAAGTTTAAATGATCCAGCTCCGAGTCTAAGTGATCCAGCTCCGAGTCTAAGTGATCCAGCTCCAAGTTTATTGGGGTAGAACTAGGACTATTTATAGTGTAGAGACAGTAGAAGAAATCTTAGCTGATTGGTACTTTTAGGATGCCTCATTTACATGGGGCGGTGGGCTTCTATCAGGCTATCAGACAACGCCTGATTAAAACCTGGTAGCTCCTGTTGCGGAGGGCATGTATTTGTGGCGAGCACTTTAAAAGAAGAGTCAGGGAGGATGCCAGGAAGGCACTCTGCTATGAAAGGAATCTGCAGCACATGGTTTCCGAGCTCGTGAGCTATCCGGACGTGAAGAGACTTCTACTTGCATAACAGAGAACCCCAACAGAAACTAGACAGAAAAATAAATCATCGGGGGGCTGCTGATGCCTTGCTTAAAGATCTTGTATATGAGGGCTGCTTCACTGAATGTTGCCTGGCCATAGGGCCTGTGTGTCATAAGGATATGTCTGAATGGATTTTAGCCTGTCAGGACGTGGGTTCTGCTCACCCCCATGCTACTGCCCTTGCTGAAGCACTGGCTGCTCAGCAGCCCCAGACCAGTACAGAAAAGGGCAAATGATGGGCCTGTGGGGGAGAAGGCCATTAGTCTCGCACCTGTCCTAACAAATGCATTAAAGAGGCTAAAAAAGTCAATTTCCTCCTTCAAAATGTCCAAGGTGCCACAAAGGATTTCTTTGGGGAATAAAGTACAAATCTAAGGTGGGCATGGGGAGATAAAGACAAGAGAAGATGTTTTATTCCTTGGAGGATTCTATGCTGGGGGTAATGATTATCATGTTTTCCCTGATAAGTTAGTAGCAGAGTATGAAAGCCAGGGTTGTCAAGAAATAGTGCTTGGAGCATGGGGAGTGGAAGAGGGAGGACCAGTGATTCTGGGTCATGGCCATACAGAAGGCGGAAGGTTTGAATGTGCTTTAGGGCTATTATTCCCCAGGCCTCAATTACAGGAGTGATTTTATGTAATTGACTCCAAGAAGAGAGGACCCATATCAATGGTCCCTGGGCTTGCCAAAATGTTCTAATTGGGGTGTTTTTTGTTGGAATGACTAAGGCCTTGATAGGCTGTCCAGCTTGTACCTATTAACGAATGCCAGAGACAAGTGTGTATTTATTATTGTTATAGCACTTCGAGCCTCAGGCAAGAACTTGTGAGTGGTGGAGACTGTATCAGTGCCCCACAAGAGCTCAAAGAGCAAGGTAAGCTCTTCTGTGGACATGGGTAGAAAGTCCTGTATCCAATTTATGTTGCCAAAGAGGGTCTTGCCTATGAGAGTGATCTTATTGGGTAAGGTAAGACAGGGGCTATAGGATGGATGACATCTTGGATAGAATGACCCAGCGCTCCGACCCTTGGTACATTCAACACCTGCACTCTCATACCAATCTTCCAGGGCTTCTGGCAGAAGGCAATGCTACCATTGACAGACTAGTGATGAATGATACCCTGGATCCTGCTCTCTTACAACAAGCCAGGGACTTACATGCCCGCTTCCATCTTTCTCCCCAAGCTAAACATACGCTCCTACCTACTTTGCCGATTCAGAGCTGCAAACATCTGGTCCGTGCATGATCCTCGTGTGCCCCCCCTTGTGCCCCCGGGGCAATTACAACCTGCTGGACCTCTCCCAAGAGGCCTTGGTCCTTATAAGTTTTGGCAAATACACATAACTTATTTTTCCCCCTTTGGTATACTAAAATACATTCATCATATTATTGATACTTACTCTGCTGCCTACTTTGCTTTGGCCTGCTGTGGCGAGACTGCCTCCCATGCCATAAAAAATATGCCATGGTCCTTTAAGGATTTTCCTGGCACTTAAAAACAGATAATGGCCCCTGCTACACTTCCAATGCTTTTTGCCACTTCTGTGCTGACTAGAATAATCAACACACCATGGCATCCCCTATAATCCTCAGGGACAAGGAATCATTGAATGCTCCAATCAAACATTCATTAAACAAATGCAGAAAATAGGGGGAGATTATGACAAAAGTCCCCGCTATAAGGATCCTAATTTTGTTATACAACAAGCAGTATTTGTCCAAAATTTTCAAAAATTTTACTCCAATGGCCTCACACTAGCAATAAAGCATTGGGGGGCATTCACTCATCCCAATCCCACCCCCATTGTGAGGTGGAAGGACCCCCTCACAGGAGAATGGAATGGCCCATATTTATTGCTAACACAGGGGCAAGGCTATGCTTGTGTCTTTCCAGACAATGTTCCAGCCCCCATTTGGATCCTGAGCCGAAACATCAGAGTGCCCTATGATGCAGCCAACTCCAGAGGTATCGGCCTCAGAGATGGTGACAAAACCAGAAATCCAACCCACGGAAAGCATCCCAATGCCACAAGACCCAGAACCATCTGGTCCCACCTACACAACAGAGGAGAGACCTGACCATCGATGACCATCAAAACAGAGGAGGGACAGAATGTTCCAGGCGACTATGACCTCAACACCGGGTCCAACCAGTGACCTGGGGGGACATTAAAGCTTTAGCCAGCCAGGCACAGACCATGGCCCCTGAGCCAAACACAGGAAAGAGGACCCTTTGTGTCACCCCTCAGGGCTCCACCGTCCCACCCCGCTATCAGCATCTGTGTAACCAGACTGCCTATCCTCCTCTAATGAATCTTACTTACGACCTCCTCACAATGCCTGGTGGGCTTGTTATTTTGGGCTCACTCACTGTAGCTACTTAATCATTCTCAACTGTTCTGCCCCCTCATGGTGCCTGCTAGCCCAGCTAACCCCAAAAGTTAATCTCTATTCAGGAGATGAGATGGACTTTAAGCTTTCCCCATTGGAACACTCACACCATAAGAGGGCAGCTGCCCTGGTGGTTGCTGGCACCACTTTTGGGGGGATCAGTATTGCCAGAGCCCTAAGTTTGGGAACATCAGCACTGATCCTACAGGACAAAAATTATAATGCCCTTAGTATGGCTATTGATTTGGACTTAAAAGAATTATAAACTGCTATAGAACATCTTGAGAGTTCCCTGTCCTCCCTTGCCTAGGTCACCTTACAAAGTAGGAGGGGCCTGAAACTCTTGATCCTTCAACAGGGAGGATTACGTGTTGCTCTAGGAGAACAGTGCTGTCTCTATGCTAATTATTCTGGTGTCATAAGAGACTCCTTAAACTTAGTCCTCAAAAGGATCTTAGAGAGAGAACAGACCAGAGTAAAGAACCAAAACTGGTATGAGTCACTATTCCAGTCTTCTCCTTGGCTCACAACACTCCCCTCTGCCTTAATCAGGCCTCTGGCCTTGCTCATTCTGGCCTTAACCTGTGGCCAAATTCTTTTAACTTAACTTTATTAGAGACCAGCACTACCTCGCTTCTTACCCCCTACCCCCAGTCATGCCCATACACAGGTTTAAAAAGGAAAAAAAGTTATGGTCACAGACATACATCAGGCCTAAAACTCTTGGGTTGTCCTGCTGGGAGCCTTTCTGGGGATGACCTTGGCTCAGACAATGCGGATGCTGATCTTAGATATTCCTGGACTGAAACTATATTTGAAGGCTCTGGCTCAGACGAGACATTTCCAATAGGCTTGTCCATTCAGGTCTTGTGAGCATACTCCAAGATGGTCTAGCCATCTTTGTGGTCATTGCCCCAAACTGCTTCATTCAGTATACCTCTTCCTTCTTCATATCACACCAGCCTTGCCATGACCCCAACTTGGACCCCCAGTTTGAACCTCAGAGTAGCCCATCTTTTAAATAAAAAGGAGGAGACGTTGGAGTATGTTAGTTTGCTTTGATAAACAGCTTTTTAGGACACAAGTTGGCCCCCACACCCCAGGGAGCCAACAGCCCCCCCTCACAGGTCTGATCACATGATTTACAGGAATACTAGTCCTGATCAGTCAAACGAAAATGTAACCGAAGCCTAAGCTGCCTGCTCATGTATGACCTGATCGTTGTACTCTCTCCTGAATGATTTAAAAACCCTATATAAGCTTGCCGTTTCCTCAGTAAAGTAGATCTACATCTCTGAACCTGGTTTCCTGTGTCTAATTCAGCTCCGGTGATACAGCCTCCTCACCAGCCCTTGGGTCCAGGATAGGGTGGTGGAAGTGAGCAGCCATGACCGTGAAGGCAGCCTGAACTGACGGCCACACCTTTCTATATACCAATAACAAGCAATCAGAGAAAGAGCACATGGAAACATTCCCCTTCACAATAGCTGAGAAAAAAAACATCTCAGAATAAACCTGACCAAAGACATTAATATATATATGAAAAAGCCAGACCAAAGGCCTTAAAGAGCTCTACAATAAAAATTTTAAATCTTTAAAGAAACAGATTGGGGACGACATCAGAAGATGGAAGGATCTCTCGTGCTCATTAATTGGAAGAATTAATATTGACCATCCTACTAAACGTCATTTATAGATTCAATGCAATGCCAATCAAAATCCCCATGAAATTTTTGACAGAGTTGGAAAAAACTATCCTAAGATTCATATGGAAGCACAAAAGACCTCGGATAGCCAAAAAAAAAAAAAACAAAAGAAAACAAAAAAGGGGGATTACTATACCAGATTTCAGATTTCACCTGCATTACAGAGCTATAGTCATAAAAACAACATGGTACTGGCACAAAAATAGACCCATAGACCAATGGAACAAAACTGAAGACCCAAATATGAACAAATGCAATTTCAGCCACTGGATATTTGACAAAGGGGCCAAGAACATCAACTGGAGGAAAGACAGCAACTGGAGGAAAGACAGCATGTTTAGCAAATGGTGCTGGCAAAACTGGATCTCCACCTGTAGAAGAATGAAACTAAACCCCTATCTTTCACCATGCCCAAAAGTCAATTCTAAATGGATCAAAGACCTCAATGTAAAGCTTGAAACTGTGAAACTGTTAGAAGAAAACATTGGGAAAAACCTACAAGATATAGGTGTAGGAAAGGACTTTCTAAACCGGACACCAATTGCTCAGGAAACAAGGGCAAGAATCAATAAATGGGACCTCATTAAACTAAAAAGCTTCTATACATTAAAGGAGGAAACCAGGGAAGTAAAGAGAAAATCCACAGAATGGGAGAAAGTCTCCACCAGTGACACATCTGACAGAGGTTTAACATCCAGAATATGTTAATGAACTCAAAAAACAAAGAATCAAGAAAGGAATTTATGCAATTAAAAGATGGGCTAAAGACATGAACAGAGAGTTCTCAAAAGAAGAAATAAAGGTGGCTAAGAAGCATCTTAAAAGATGTTCAACATCGCTTGTAATTAGGGAAATTCAAATTAAAACCACTTTAAGATTTCATCTTACCCCAGTCAGACTGGCTACAATCAAGAAAACAAATGATACAAAATGGTGGACAGGATGTGGGGAAAGGAGAATACTCATCCATTGCTGGTGGGACTGCAGACTTGTTCAACTTCTATGGAAAGCAGTGTGGTGAACTCTTTAAAAACTACAAAGGAACCTACCATTTGAACCAGTTATACCACTCCTTGGCATATACCCAAAGAACTCATCCTATCGCAGAGACACTTGTACATCCACATTTGTTGCTTCTCTTTTCACAATAGCTAAGAGGTGGAATAAACCTAAGTGTACCTCAAGTGACCAGTGGATAATGAAAATGTGGTTCATTTATATGATGGAGTTTCACTCAGCAGTAAAGAAAGATGAAATCATGAAATATGCGGGTAAATGGATGGAACTAGAAACTGTTATACTAAGTGAAATAACACAGACTCAGAAAAAACAAACAAACAAACAAACAAACAAAAGCAATGTATAGTCTGCCTCATATGTGGATCCTAGCACCAAATCCTGATAAGTGATTATGTATCCAGACATAACTACAGGAACCAGGATAATGAAAATGAACCAGGGAGGTAAAGGAAAAGAAAGAATCTGAAAGAGAAGAACTATAGGAAACAGGTGTTAATAAGGGAGATATGGATAAAAAAATGGGTTAGTTTAAGGGAAGGGGTAGGAAATGGTATACAAGGAACCTAGGGAATAAAGGGAAATAAGGAGCTCAAGAGAGGTGGGACCATAGGAGAAGGGTATTATTAAGGCAGAAATGGGAAAAATGGGGGCACCTTAATTAAGGAAACCAAGATAGAAGGGTTAGAAAATGCTAGAGATAAATAATGCCTAGCTAGTTATAAAAACCAGAGGGAACCATATTAATCCAACAACCTACTGATAAATTATACATACAAAATCAAGAAATCTATGTCTAGGCAAGGTTTATCTGAGAACTATTGGTCTTTGCCCAAGCTTTATCTACATGGCACATGGTAATTAAAAGTACCAGACTGGTAGAACTAACCTTCTTGGATGTTTAACAACCATACTTTGAGGCCTATACTAATTTGGTAAGACGAACATAAAGGACAGTTTTTGCTCCTTGCCCTCCTAGGTCAACTAGTTGCAGGGGACTATGAACATCTCTCAAAATGTCCTGTAATTGTGGTGAGTCACCTGTACTCTTGATTAAGGAGGCCGTGGAGACCCCACAAGATGGATTTGAACCAGTGTCCAGTCTACAGAGAGGAAGGTCAACACAGAGGAACCATTTCCTCCATACTTCCAAGTGAAGCTGGCCATGGTCGAGCAGGATTTTTGACTTATCTTCACATAGGCAAAAGTGGTAAGAGAAAGGATCCAGGGGCTCCTCCCAAGTCCCTGTGACCCCTGAGGAACAGATCCTCAAGCGACCTTAAGAGTAAAAACAAAAACAAAAAAATTGGTTTATCTGGCCCAACTATATGGCCTTAAACACCCAGAAAGGAAAGTATAACGAAAGATGAAAGGGGCCAGTATAAGTTTTTTAGAGTCTATATGTTTAGCTAAAGGCTACATAACAAGAAACAATGCCAGATAGGAGCTACCTTCTTGTGTGTTGTTGGCCAGGATGGCCAAAGAGACTCCCAGATAGTAACCTAGCATAAAACTTGTAAAATGAACAGCAGACCCCAATCTTATCTAAAGGAATATTGACAACTGATTGCTGCTAGATGAAGAACAGCTGACCTTCCTAAAACAAAGACCTCTAGATAGGCTGACTAGAGTCACTGGATGGACAAGTACTTGGGAATGGCTGGGAGTGCTGACACCACAGCAGACGGTAGCAGAGAAGACAGAGTAAAAGGGCTCTGGGGGCGGGGGTGGCTGAGGCTATGGGAGGGTGCCATCTGGGAAGTGGGTATATAGATGAATACGATTGTTTGGGATGTTCTGTGTGATTTACACACAAAACACAATGAATTTTACAAATGAGTTATATTTGAGGCATAAAAATTTACATCATGTTAAGTAGTAGAGGTGATAAGCATTACCATTTAAATCTACCCGATGAGTTTATATCCATACACAGGTGCCATGGATCTGAGTGCAACTGACTATGACTAGTAATAATCAGATACATAGAGATTAGAGATGCATGCGCCAACATCTAAGTGTTATTAGAAAACAATGAGAATTTCTGTAAGAAACTATATTTTAAAATGAAATGGGGATCTTTGTTAAAGGTTAAAAACTCATTCAATTTTATGTCTTACAGTGTTTATATTGAGTTCAATATTGTATAACTGTATTAATTCAACTATGAACCTAAAAGTTTGATAGCCATATTTGAAAGAGATGTATCTTTGCTCTGGAAATTGTTATTCAGTATGTTAAAGCTGTAATGAAATGCTTTTTATAAAAAATAAAAAATAAAAAGAATCAAGAAGCTTGTATTTAAATGACATTTAGATAGCAAATTATGTTCTCTGAATTTTCAGATGTTTGTTTCAGTTGTTAACTCAATTAGCTGCAACATATTATAAATTATCAGATTAACTACTTGCTGCCATCTAATAATCAGTGAGAATGTGATAAATCAGTAGCTTTTCTATCAAAATCATCACATTAGCCTTAGTGTAACCTATAAATCTTAATCACAGGTGGATGTTGTGGAGTATTTATTATTAGCTATAAGCGTTTCTTGGAGGATGCAAATAAGAATATCAGTGTATTTATATCACTATTATAACAAAACTACAATTTTAAACTTACTCTCACTGTGTTTTGTTTTGTTGTATTAGTTTTTAAAATAAAATTTAAAAAGCCTGTTAATTCATCAATGTTGCTCAGTTATGATTCTATACATGTAATGAAAAACGGTTAAGTATAAACACAAGAATATTAATTATCTGAGTAAACCAAAGCAAATCTTAGGAGCAACATTTAATCAATTATACATTGTCTTTACCCATATTTTATATCATCATTATCATAAATTGTATTAATTTCAATAGATAAAATTGAAAACCATAAAAATACCCAGTCTATGAGATCCTAAATTTCTAGTATTAGTCACTCGGAATTGAAAAGAATTATCAATGCTGGAAAAACATGTAGATATTAATTTAAAAATCAAAATTAAACATGAAAGCAAGATATACATCTCTGCACAACTCTGTGTACCACAGGAGAGAAACATAAAAGAACAGTGACTAAGGCTTGGATGTAAACTGTTAGAAAGAGACACAGCAAAGGGTGTCTGGACTTTTTCAAATATTTTTCTCAATAAAAATGATAAACTCATTGTCCATCAGTAGTATAAATGGATTAATAACTACATAGTTGCACAATAGAATGGTTTATGACAAAGAAAACCTTTCTTCTCAAATGATATACTTGAATGGATCTCACAAAGATAATAATGAATGAACGTTGAAGGAATCACACTAAAATGCAATCTATAGAGTATTTGGCATCTTCTAGAACAATGCTATGCATTGTTTGAAGACGTATGCATACATAAGGAACAAGAAAATAAAATCACTAATTCTCAAATCATATATTGTGCCAGATGCAATCCTAGATACTCAGTATTGAACTAAAAAGACAAAATCTATGCTTATAGAGAATTGAAATTCTCTTGGGAGAACAAACATAGAATGGTGTTTGTAAGAGTGAATGTTTTGGGTGTGAGTAAGAAAGTGTCAAGGAGTTTTAATTCCATGGTTAACATTTTATTACTTAATTTGGGAAATAGGTTCACAAGGTTTATCATGGCCTTGTCTTTTTCATGTTCATTCACCTGAAATGTCAAAGTGTTTAATAGTAAATTTTAAGCTAAATCTATGTGAACACTTTGAAGTAAAGTGTTACATAATATAAAAAGAAGTGTGCCCTGATTTTCCCCTGTTTTTTGGAAAGAAGATACATGTAACAAATTTTTTTAGATTTTTATAAGTTTAAAGTTGTAGAATGTATTAACAATTTAAAAGTAGGTTTAAAAGCACAATAATAGAACTCTTCTTCCATGAACAAATGAAAATTCAAAGAAAGTAAGATAATTTTTGCAAATATAAGAGTTAAATAAAGAAAAAGACCATAAGAATAATGCAATTTTATGTCACAAAAATAAGTAAATAATACAGATGTATTTAATACGGCCAACTAAACATATGCTTTCAAGGAGATGAAAACCTGTTGTTTCTCTACATATGTTTAACATGCTACTGAATACCACATTTATAGGAATTAAAAGTAAAGGCTAAGACAAGAATTTTTTTTGCTTAAGATAATCAATACATTATGCAGGGGTCTCTCCCTCTCTTCGCGGGTCGTTGGCCACCAGCCCACGAGGGCAGGGAGAGCAGAAGCGATGAACGGGGTCAGGATGGCCAGTGAGCACTGACGGAAGAAAGCCCTTCTGGGGAGGTTGGTCCCAGGCACAGTGAAAAAGCAGTCATACAGCTCCAGACAAGTGAAACAGCTCCGTTTATTTAGTGGGAGAACTAGAGAAGTTATAGTGTGGAGGCAGTAGCCAAAGCCTCAGCTGATAGGTGCTCATAGTATGCTTTATTTACATGTGGTAGTGGGCTCCTATCGTCCGACTATCAGGCAATGCCTGATTATCATATAGAAAAAACCTGGGGGTAGTTTTTACTCCAGGTAACTATGTCAAAGGTCATGTTCCAAATAAGGTCAGGCATCCGTGCTTGGTGGCACTTTCCAGGTAAGCCAGGGAGAGAGCAGGAGGCCCCCTGCTGAAAAGGGGAGTCCTTCCATTTGGCGCCAAGCCCCTCAGGGCTATCTGGACATGGAGAACTACAACCCTAACAGCAGGGTTTCCCAACAACATTAGATCAAAATAAACATTTAGTGCTGGGCATGGTGGCACGCACCTTTAATCCCAGCAATTAGGAGTCAGAGGCGGCAAATCTTTGTGAGTTTGAGGCCAGCCTGATCTACATAGAAAGTTCCAGGTCAGCTGGAGCTACAGGGAGATCCTGTTTCAAAAAGACCAAACAAAAAATGCACTTAAAATTTTAAAATATTTGTATTTACTGTTTGAAAATTTAATACATTTATATAATGTATTTTGATCACATCCATCCACACCTATGTACTGCACCCTCAGCTACTCAGAGTGCCCGCCACCTATCTCCCTCCCAAACCTATGTCTTTGTCTTTTGTTGATGTTGTTTGTTGTCATTAATGCACACTAAATCCAATTAGCATTGCCCATGTGCGCATGGGTGTGGGGCCATCCCACTGGGGTTTGGGCAATTTACCAGTGGCCAAGTCACCAAAGGAGAGTGACACTCCTTTCCTCTGCAGCCATCAAATCCCAATGGCTTTTCTGCCAAGGGTGAGATCTCAAGGACCACTCCCATAGCCATGCTGGAATTTTCACTAGGTAAGTCTTGTGCAGGTTATGAACTTTTCCTATTCAGAATCAGATACACTAAAGGGTCATTCAACAAAAAAGATAAATAGCAGTGTGAGCAATCTGCCTCTTAATTGCTATATTTAATTATCCATTACTTATGTTGATGCATAATAACTGCAGAACTATGTACTTTGGTACTATGTAAACTTCAGTACTATGAAAACTTTCAGTTGAGGTGTAAAATAAAATATGATGACAAATAGAAACCATAAAATGAGAAAAGTAACTGAGATGTTAAAGGGTTCATTTTAAAGACTTAAACTACAATGACCACAAGAAAGCCCACGTATTTCTTTCAAGGCTGAAAATAGATGGATTGATAAAGAAATATCAGGCAGATAATAATAAAATATAACATAATAGTAATATAAATATTATAAAAATCAGGGGGAGTACAAAATAAATCTGTGCTAATGAGCTCTTTCTGGGATCCACAGACCTGGAGCCCAGGAGAGAACGTGAACAGTGAGGAGGTCGTGAGGTACAGATGACGAAGATATCACTCAGGGATGTCCAGTGTCAACATGCTAATGGAGGCCTTAGCAATAGCCCAGGACAGGAACTATAACAGTCGAGAAACATGATATATGAATTGGGGGAGACTTTTAAACAAGAAATGAAATAGTCCTTTGTAGTCAGTCAGTGATGCTGTGGGATGTAGGATAAATGGGACCAGTCTGAGTGCTATAGGAACAGTAATACTTATTCCCCTTTATAACAAAAGCTGTATAATCTGAGGCAATTCAAGGAAAATCAGCCCTTGATGCTACTAAACATCATTAAGGAAACTTTGATACTACTAGATGAGGTCCTCATGAATATCAAGCACTAGAAAACAATAGAGAAAGGACAGTCATTACTGAGAGAAACAGACCTGGGAGAGTTGGGCTGGGGTAGTGTTTGATGACCAGTTCACTAGGCCTAATACTGGAAAGTAAATTAACAGGAATTGTGAGTATTGCATGGGGTTTTAGTCATTTTACTGAAGAGAGTTATTATCTTTATGAGCTAGAAGAGGCAGAGGCACTGGTGGATCTGAGTGACTTAGACTTGCAAGCAGCATTCATAAAGTGATAAGCTCTCAAGAGGAGAGACTTACAGAGGGGAGCAGACAATGGAGATTTTCTGGGTCACTCAAAGCCAGATGCATCACTATTGGATTGAGCCAGAGTTCCTTGAAAACAATTTGACTGAAAAACATGTTAAGCTAGTAAGTCTCTGGAAGGCTTTAATTGTAAATCAATTTTTCACCAAACAGCTAAGAAAGAATGAATGAGTGTGGTAAAGGTGAAAATGATGAAGCATGTATGCTGTGGCTTTCCTGGGTGAGATGTGAACAAACAACTGTTTGCTGCCCATAGGGCACCAGTGGCAGACCAAAGGAACAGTTCCACTCATGTCTAGCTTAGTGAACCGATGAGGTTGTCTGGGTTAACTTACAGGTGGCTCAAAGGCAGTAACAATGGTTGAAAGCCCACCCCAGCATCAGTGACAACACATGAAGGCCGTATACCAGGAGTTCCCTGCATAACCTGGAGAAGTAGTGTTCTCTGCAGGAGAAATGGCTGATTGTTCATACAGCTTTAGTTAGCTTCAAGTCTTATGAGCCTTCCTCGTTCCTCCAAAAAGGAATGTTTTTAATGGGAGGAATTAACATAACAGTTTGTCCTAGGGGTGGGCATTTAGGTCCCCCAGAATATGCTGGCTGCACATCTACCTTGCAAGAAGTACAGTGGAACTAGAGACTGTTTACCTAGCCCTGTGCCTTCACAGCCACTTGTGGTCAGTGGTGAGGCAACAGGCCTGATGGTCACCCAGAGATGGTCAGACTGGGGAGCTGGCTCCAGCAGCAGGCTCATAGGACAATAATAGAACCTTTTTCTTACTTTGTTCCAAACAACCCTGAGAACAAAGCACCTCTGCCAAATCCTTCAAGGGTGGGAAAAATGTATCAACTCTATAGCAGTGGCCCAGGATGAAGAGACTGGATGGCAGAGGGCTAGATGGGGATTGTCCCCAAGTCATCGTTCTGTACCAGCACACTTCTTCTGGGGACACAATTGATACATGAGATCTTTTTTAGCTTTATTGGAGCTTGCTTTGTTGTTGTATTAAGCACCCCAATAGCTGCTGAATTCCAAGACCAACTGGCCTGAAGCAGACAATGAGCACTCCTGGAAGCCATATTATTTAATGCAATCCCAGTGCCAGCAATGAGATGCCACCCTTTGGCCAGGGAGGACTCCAAGACTCCACAAACCATAAAAGCTCTTCTCACTGCTGCTGTTTATGTGCCAGAACCAGATGGTAAATCCCTACTGATGAAAACACTACACTTTAGCTTCGGGAAATGGAAAAATCGATCTAGGACTGACTTGCAAATGCCATTCCTAGTGGTTGTCTTTTGTAGTGTTAGTAGACGCCATGCTAGCTGCTAAGGGAGAAGTGGCACCAAGAACCCTGTTTAGTTGTAGACCCTGTATAATACCAACATGCCAGCCAGGATGTAAATATTGGTTCAGTAGTGGCACAATGATTTAGGGTTCAAAATAACTGCTCCCTAATTGGGCTTAAAGACTGCTTCATAGGAGGGAACTCATCTGGTATTATAGACAAAGGCAAAGACCCATAGCGATGACAGTCCTCGGTTGGGTGTCCACTACCAGTATTTGGTTTAAAGGCTGTGATATGCCTGTAGAATAGCCTTCTGCACATTAGTGCCTACACTTAAAGATTCCTGTTTCTACACAAATAGTGTAACCACACTGTCTAAGGCGCTGGATTTAGATTACTGTTTCTATTAGCCTCATTTATGAGGGAAAACTTATTTCTGCAGTGGGCAATGTTTTCTGCAAAGATTCATAACTAGTCAAAGTACTGAGAAAAAATGACCGTTAATGAGGCACTGTGGTCCAATACTTAGCCACAGATGGATGAACATAATTAGGCATCTATATTGCATCCCTTCAGGGAATTTGATGCAAGAGGTCAAAAATATAAGAAGAATTCAGAACCATAGGAAAGGGTGAAGTGTTGTATTGATATTTCCTCCAAATAGAAACAATCCCTCCCAGAAACTAATAAAACTTAGAGACCATCTAATGAAACATGAAATTCAGGAAACTCATGAAACTTCTAGGACTCACAATATCTCTCCCTGAGACTATATAATCATCGCATAATTGTTAGGGGAGAGGAGATGCTTCAGTGGAACTGCCTGCAAGTTGTTCAGGGATGTAGCTTTTGTGAGTTATCACCCTTGCTGAGGTAAGACCTTTGATTATATATCCAGCTGGGAGTCACCTGTGCTCCTGTGAGTAACCCCTCATCTATATTCCTGGATGTAACTCCAATCACCTCTCTGGTTCACCAAGTGAGGCATGGGAGGAATTTCTCTTTTAGTCTCTCCTTGGTCCATTTTCTAGAGTAAATAGGTATTGTTCATTATATCTTTCAGCGAAAGTCATACTAGAAGCAAGTATTCACTCTAAAATCAGTCTGGTCATATTAGGATTGTGTCAAGTTGGTCTGGAGAGATGGTTTAGTGGTTAAGAGCCCTGGCTGCTCTTGTAGAGGAACCAGATTTGAATCCCAGCACCTACCTGGCAGCTAACAACCATCTATAACTCCAGGTCCAGGGGATCTAACACCCTCTTCTGTCCATCATAGGTACTGCATGACATGGGTGCACTACATGCATTCCTACACATAAAATAAAAATACATAAAAATTATAAAAGATCGTAAGTTTTCATAGTCCCTGTCTCTAATCCCACACTGTTAATCACCTGTTTTGAGATAGAGTCTCGCTGTTATCAAAGTTGACCTCAAACTTGAGTAAGCTTCCCAAGTCATCTCTTGACAG
This sequence comes from Nannospalax galili, assembly GCF_000622305.1. Taxonomy (NCBI): domain Eukaryota; kingdom Metazoa; phylum Chordata; class Mammalia; order Rodentia; family Spalacidae; genus Nannospalax; species Nannospalax galili. The sequence continues at coordinate 697,577 of NW_008343387.1, read as the reverse complement.
CTGTAACTACAGATACCAACTGCAAAAACCTCACATTTTAAAGATATGTACAGTTATCCAAAACTTGATGATTGTCTTAAATTTAATTTTTATGTGCATTATACTTCATGTGTGTTAGGAAATAAATTTACTGAGTAGCAAGATATAGCTTGTATTCAGCCTCAATCCTCAACTCGGTGTTTATCTACCTCAGAGTTGTTAAGTTGCTGTATTTGAACCAGGTTGTTATGTTGACATTCAATATGCTACCTTGCTCCAGAGATGTCCCTGGCCTATAAGATGCTGATCCTTAATTCTTAAAATCTTTTTGAAAATTTATATATTGGAGGAGGGGCTGCTTATGCCAGAGCACCTGCGTGGAGGTCAGAGGACAACTTGTGGGTGTCAGGTGTGTTCTTTCACAATGTTGAGTCTGGGGATTGAGCTAAGGTCATCAAGCTTACTGTTATTCACCTTTACTTCCAAGCTCTCTTGTAAATACTATTTCTTCATTCTTCTGGGTATGACTTTGTGGTCTCTGGTCTAGTAGCATTAAATTTACATGTATTATTTTCCTTCATTATCGTACATACACATTTTACAGCACCATGTGGTAGAAACCATGTTAAGTGGACTTGGTGTGTAAATCGTTTGCTCTTAAGAATATATGTATTTTAGGTTTAAAATTCAGAATGTAATTATCATTAAAGACACTTCAGTATTTTAGCATTTGTCTCATCAGACATCCTAAACAGTGTGTGAGTTCTCGTGCTGATACTTAGACAAATACTAACATTGCTTTAGGGGGACAATGTGTTTGTTTCCTGTTAAATTTTATGCATTATCTTCAGAGCCCATTTCATTTCACTATTGACTCATGGTCAAAGCAAAGCAAAGCAAACAAACAAAAAAAGTTTCATGCACACTGTGGCCAAATGTTTTTACATTCATCCCACAAAGCGGAAGACCTCAAGAGAAAGGGCAGCTCCTGGTGGCAGCTACTGCGCAGGCATTTGGACTGGGGTAAGCACCTCGTGTGAATCACTCCAGAGAGTGCAGTGTTGAGTGCAATGAGCCTCAGACACCTCCATCTGTGTTTCAGACTGCAGTTTGCTTATCAGGCCTACAACTTGAGACATCTGGCAGTTTTTCTTATACTTGATTTGTCTTTAGGATGAGAGAAAGAAAAAGAGAGACAGCAGGAAATAAGAATCCTGGCCAGCAGCTGGAAGACATTTGTGAATAAATTGCTACATGTTGAAAGTCTTCTAACTGCGTCTTTGTGGTTGAAGGGCGAAACTTGAAGTGAAATGCTTCCAAATAAATGGAACTAAAATTTCTATGGTACATAAATGAGCTGGGATGCTGTTACTGTTTTGTTTTGTTTTGTAGGAAAGTCACAAATATGCAAATTTAACCACTCTCACCTCTAAATAGATTTATACATGGCTTTGGCATATAAATTAAGGCTACTCTGCGTAAAATTCTTGTGCAGAGTTTCCCTTATACATGTTTACAATATAATATGGATCTAAATAAAATTCTGTCATTTATATCAACTGGAACCCTTTTTAAAATGTACTATTTTTATTTTATGTGAATGAGTGTATTGCTTGCATGTATGTAAGTGTATTCATGTCATGAAATTCTGTGGAGGGCACAAAAGGGTATTGAATTCCCCTAGAACTGGAGTTATAAACAGTTGTTAGCCATCATATGGGTTCTGGGGACTAAACCCATGTCCTCTGTAAGAGCAGTCAGTGCTCTTAACTGCTGAGCTATCTCTCTAGCCCCCCAAACCATTTTTCCATAAACATTTATTTTACAATTTCTCCATTAGTTGAAATTGGTTTTTATTGAATTTTTGTGTATTTCATACAGAACATCTCTATCAATCTTAATCATCTTTATACCCCTTTCCCCACTGGCACCTTCCCATACCCATAATCCCCCACACTGGAACTAACATAGTCTGTCATTTGTGTTAAAGTAGCCTATTGTGTCAAGTTAGTGTCCCCAGACATTCCGCAGTGCAAGGTCATGTACTGAGGCCTAGTCAACTTATCTAGAGTCCCTTGCTTTAGGAAGATCAGCTCTTCCTCACCTAGTAGTAATCAGTTGCCAATATTTCTTCAGCCAAGATTGGGGTCAGCTGTCCATTTCCCCAGTTCTATGCTGGGTTTTTGGCTGCTTGAGTTTGCATAGGACTTGTACTTTGACACCATTGCTGTAGATTCATATGAGCAGGGTTCTAGGAGCTTGCAAGACTCTATTTCCATATGGTCATGAACCTCCTCCCTGGCTCTTACAATCTTTCTGCCCCACTCTTCCACAGTGGTCCCTGGGCCCTGGGTGGGTTCATTTTGATATAGGATTCCTGTCCAAAACCTAGCATTATACAGACTCTTAATCTCTATGCTTGACAATGGTGATTTTTTGTCTACCTGGCCCTCTGTTGCATGAGGGAGCTTCATTTATGAGAACTGAGATTTATTAGTGGCCTCTTTACCCCTGTTCTATGTTCGATGAACCTAAGATGTAGAGGCTGCATTGTAGATGTGGTACTCAGGTCTAGGCAATTTATAGACAATGTCTATGTGTGATCAGTTCTGATACATGGTAATGGTCTCTGTCTCATGCAAAAGAAGCTTCCTTGATGAACGGTGACTGGTATACTTGTCTGCAAATATAAGGATACATATTTTTCACATAGTAAATTATATTAGTCTGGGGATGTGACAGTCTTAGGGTTTTCTCTAAGATCTATGACCTCTCCACCCATGTGTATTTGGTTATGTTTACAGAACCAAACTTGAAAATCTACCCATTGAATGGACTTTTAGCCCAATTAGGTAGCTGTTGATTGCCCCCAAGATAATTGTGTCACTACTGCACCAATATCCTATGCTCTGCCAGTCAATGAAGTGGTTATTTGGTCTTAAAGCTACTGTTGAACCATTGATTGATACTTTCCCTTGGCACCTTCATAGTGTCGCCAAAGCTAGGATAGCTAGCCTCCAAGGGAAGTGGCTTCCAGGTCAGTTCCAGATCCATTGTTCCAAATGCTACGTCTGAAACATGTTGTGTCTTCAGCAGTATGGTCTTACCTTCAAATTCTGGGAGGAATCAAGGGCTGTGATTTTGTAATTTTGGGAATCTCTTTGACCACGCTTGTCAACAACGCAAAGGAAGGTTTCTCCTCTCTGGCACCGTTTCTTGTTATGTAGCCTTTAGCTGCATACAGGGATTCATGTAGAGATATTGTATGTGTAATTTGTCATTAGGATGTTGGAATAATATGATTCCCTCTGGTTTTTTAAAACTAGCTAGGCATTATTTATCTGTCCTCGCTCTCTCCCTGTCTAACCCTTCTACCATGGATTCCTCATTTAAAGTGTCCCAATTTTCCTCATTTCTTCCTAATAATACCAGCCTCCTATGCTACCCCCTCTCTTGAGCTCCTCCCTTTCTTTTATCCTCAAGTTTCCTTGTATAACCCTCCCTTCCCCTTCCCACTTAAATGCTCCCATTTTAATCCATTTCTCCATTAGTAGCACTGTCTCCTACTGTTCTTCTCTCTTGAGTTCTTTCTTCCTTTTACATCCCTGATTTCATTATCCTGGTTCCCGCAGTTAAATCTGGTACATACTCATTTATAATGATTTGGTGCTAAGATCCACATATGAAGGAGAACATATGGCTTTGAATTATCTGAGTCAGTGTTGCTTTACTTTCTATAAGAGTTTCTAGTTCCATCCATAAATTTCATGATACTGTCTTCCTTTACTGCTGAGTAGAACTCCGTTGTATAAATGTACCACATTTTTATTATCCACTCATCACTTGAGGGGCACTTAGGTGTTTCCATAACTTAGCTATTGTGGAAAAAAAAACAGCCACAAATATGGAGGTACAAGTGTCTCTGCAATAGGATGAGTTCTTTGAGTATATGCCAAGGAGTGGTATAACTGGCTCAAATGGTGGGTTCATTTGTAGTTTTTTTAAGAGTACTCCACACTGCTCTCCATAGGAGTTACACTAGTTTGCAGTCCTACCAGCGGTCGATGATCTTTCCCCTTTCCCCACATCCTCTCCAGTGTTTGGTATCATTTGTTCTTTTGATCTTAGTCAGTCTGACTCAAGTAAGATGAAATCTAAAAATGGTTTTAATTTGCATTTCCCTAATTACTGATGATGCTGAACACTTTTAAAGATGTTTCTTAATCATCTTTATTTCTTATTTTGATTATGTTTTGTTTAGATTCTTAGCCCATCCTTTAGTTGGGTCACTTTCTTTCTTGATTCTTTGTTTTTTGGATTCTTTATATAGTCTGGATGTTAACCCTTTCCAGATGTGTCACTGGTGAAGACTTTCTCCCACTCTGTGTGTTTGTTTTCTCTTCACTTTCTTGGTTGTTTCTTTTGTTGTACAGAAGTTTTTTTTAGCTTAATTAGGTTCCACTTGTTGATCCTTAATCTTAATTCCTGAGTAAATCATGTCTGATTTAGACAGTTCATTCCTAAACCTATATCTTCTAGGTTACTGCCAATGTTTTCTTCTAAGGTTCAGAGTTTCAGGTTTCACATTGAGGTCTTTGATTCATTTGGAGTTGACTTTTTTGCAAGGTGAAAGATAGGGGTTTAGTTTCATTCTTCTACAGGTCTAGATCCAGTTTTGCCAGCACCATTTGCTGAAGATGCTTTCTTTCCTCCTTGACATCTCTTAGGTATAATATCATATCATCTGCAAATAGATATAATTTGATCTCTTCTTTTCTAATTAGTACTCTTTTAATTTCCTTCTCTTGTCTTATTGCTCTAGCAAGAGTTTGTAGCCCTATATTAAAAAGGAGTGGAGATTGTGGACAGCCTTGTCTGGTTCCTGATTTTAATGAGAGAATGCTTCCAGTTTTTCACTATTTAGAATGATGTTAGCTGTAAGTTTGTTGTATATAGCCTTAATTATGTTGAGGTATGTTCCCTCCAGTCCAATTCCCTCTGGGACTTTTAATATACAAGCACGTTGAATTTTGTCAAAGGCCTTGATATGAGCAATGCGATTTTTGTTTTTGAGTCCATTTATATGATTTATGATGTTTATTGACACGTATATTGAGCCATCTCTGCATCTCTGGAATAAAGCAGACTTGATCATGGTGGATGATCTTTTTGATATGTGTCTGTATGTGGTTTGCAAGTATTTTGTTGATAATTTTGCATCTTTGTTCATTAAGGATATGAGTCTATAATTTTCTTTTTGGCTGTATCTTTGCCTGGTTTTGGTATTAAGTGATGCTGGCTTCATAGAAGGAATTTGAGAGTTCTCCCTCTGTTTCTATCTTTTTGAATAATTTAAGTAGCATCGGATATAGATCTTCTTTAAATGTGTGGTAGAATTCTGCTATGAATCCATCTGGGCCTGAACTTTTTTCAGTTGGGAGGTTTTTGCAGTACTGTTTCAATTTCCTTATATGTTTAAATTCTTTAAAGTATCAGTGAATTAAACAGCTTAATCACAAGGAATGAACATCTCTGACAATATGGGTGGGTGAGATGGCTCCACAGGTTACGGATGCAAGCCTGACTACATGAATTCAAGTCTTAGAACTCTGTAAAGGTAGAAAGAGAAAGAAAAAAAAAGACAGCTTGACAGCATTCATTCTAAGGCCAAGAATGGACATGAAATGCTGAGATGTGAATCCTGTTCCTTCCAATGTCTCTAGAACTCCGCTCTCAAGCAAGGTATTTTTTCATTATTTATTGAAACAATATCTTCAGCATTAAATGATGAAGTTAAAGTTCAACTCACCCTTAATTTGTCAGAGAAGAATTTTGGCCTTTAATCCCTAGACCTAGAATACCAGACACACAATTAGAAAACAAAGAGTTATCAGTTTCTCTCATTGTTTGCAATAAGACAAGCATCTCTTTGATATGCAAAGTATGCATACACACATTCATACATTCTCTAGGGTAGAGGGCAAGGAAGGGTCTTGAGGAACTAAGGCCATTTGACCAAGTCACAAGTGGTAACAATGATCAGAGCACAAATGTAGCAATCATAAATTTACCAGTATTCATTCATCAAACATGGTCCAGAAATGCCAAGACAGAGGATTAAAAGATGTATTGTTTTCTTCTTTAATACTTCAAAGTGGGACAAGGGGTGCAAAGAATATTAATGCATCTCTCAACTCTCAGTAACGAAGTTTCTTCATGCAACAGATGATGATTGATCCAGAAAACCACAACTGGCCAATGTGCACAGAATAAGTGACTTCAGAGTGCTTATCCCTGAATAGGACTCTATATCAAACCTGTCACCCAAGGCTAGGGAATCATTGCAGAAGAGGAGGAGGAAACATTTTAAGAGTCAGAGATAGTGAATGACCACATGGAAACAGAGTTTTCCAGACAGCTAGGAAGTTTCTCTTATGAACTTACAGTAATGGTAACAGCTTACAGAAGACCCATGCAAGCTCAAGCCAGACAAATCCCAACACAGAAGTAGGGAAGTGGGGAGGAAGCCCAACCTTACCTGGGGAACTATTGGCAACTGATAACTACTGGGATAGGAAGAGTTGGTTTTCTGAAACAATGTGATATTAGGTAGTTTGACCAGGCTCCAGTGATGTATTCACACTGTGAGACATCTGGGGACACAAACTTGACTTGATCAGTCTTAACATATATGAATGAGTACATGAAATCAAGCAAGCAGAGTGTGCTATAAGAGGGATGCAGATAACAGAGGAGTTCTAAATATGATCAAAATATGAGGTGTGAAATTTGCAAAAATTAAACAAAAAATGAAGCAAAAAATAAAAATATGCTTCAACAACTGCAATGCTGTTGGAAGAATCAATGAGATTTCTGCTTTGAAACGTGTCTAGTACAGAGTTGCTTGTGGTTCTTGACTGCCTCTAGTTTGCTCTGTACGAGTCAATGTGTTTTTCAATATTGTCTTGTGGAAAAATGTCTGGACAATTTTCTCAGGAATATGAGCTTCCTTTTGCATGTCCATGTAACACCAGTGTGAACTGAACAAGAGAAAGAGACCTCAGAAGAATGCAGGACAGGGGAGCTTACAGACCCTGAGACCTGCACTGCACTACCACTGCATGAAATCCAATTTGTGGGGACTTCCAAATCTGGGAAGTATGGGAGTAAAATGTTGAACTTTCCAAATTTTAAATTTTGACAGAATTGATGGCTAGTTTACAATTTTTCTTTCTACTTTGGTGTCATCCAACATGGAGTAGAAGCTGCTACAACCCAGACCCAACTCTAGAAAGGCATACTTAGAGATAGGAAGAATGACACAAGAAGTATTCTCCCTGGCTAAGGCACAAGAAAGTCATTAAAAAGGCTCAAAAACTTGGAAGAATTGGTCTGTCTTGGTTTTGTTTATTTTCGTTTTATTTTTCCTTTTCATTCTCTCCAGTTCCATCCAGCTTCTGGATAAGGCTGGTATGATGGGGTGGCAATGGCTCAGCGGTCAATGGTCTTTGGCTGCCAGGCAGAGCCCTACAGCTCTTAGAGTGAAACACCCCGCTGTAAGAAGAGCAGGGGTCTCAGAAGCATGAGGAAAATCTCACTTTTTGGCCCTGAATGCAAATATATTTTCAGGAAGTGTCTTGAATAGTTAAAAACTTTCTCGACAGAAGAGAGGGAATGACAACCTCAGACAAGAAAAAAGTGTTGGAATGATCATAGAATTCAGGAAAATCAATAGAAATCCAGTAGGTTGTATCTCAATTCCTGGACTCGCCTCCAAAATTCACATGCATGGATCACACCTGTGCTGGATAGCAAGCCAGTAAGCAGTATTCCTCCATGGCCTGCCCTTTAGCTCCTGCCCTCAGGTTTCTGTCCTGAGTTCCTACCTTGGTCTCTCTCAGTGATGAACTGTGACCCAAGAGATGTGAGCCAAATAAACCCTTTCCTCCACAAGTTGGTATTGGTCAGAGTGTTCTGTCATGGCAATTGAAGGCAAACTAGAACACCTTAAACATCATATCAAAACTATGGGGAAATTTCCATCCATTCTCAAGGTGTCTGCTGATTACAATAAATGAGGGCTTATGTGAACAGCAGCACCCATACATTGAGATTTGAATTAAAATAAGAATAAGAAACCACTGAAAGCCACTTGGAATGTATGTCCTTAATCTGACTAGGTCAGATTACATATTTAAAAAATAAAAGTCATAGCCTCTTCATAACTTGGATAAGATCCAAGTTCATAAAATAATATTTTAAAATACCAATCTGAAGTTACATAGCATACAAGGAAACATAAAGATTCAAACCATAAAGGAAAATATAATATGATGACACAGATGTGTGATTATCTGACAAAGGCCTTAAATCAACCATTGTCACCTTTCTATTGCAGTGACAAAATACTCGGGAAAGTCATTTTAACAGAAAGAAAATCTCATTTTGGCCCATGGTTTCAGATATTCCAGTTCCTAGTTATCTGACCCAAATGCTTTTAACTCTGATGTGTCAGAACACCATGGCAAGAGAGCATGGTAGAGGAAAACTGTTCAGTTCATGATCGGGAAAGAAAGACAAGATAAGGAAAGAACTAGGGACAAATATGCTCTTCAAGGAATGCCCCTAGTGAACTACAAGGTTCCACCCCTAAGTTTATGCCATGTCCCAATAGGCCAGTAAACTAGAAAGTCAGAAATGATGAACACGATTCATACAATCAGAATATTTCTGACTTTAGTTACATCCAAACCTGCTGCCCTGGGTCCTTCAACTCCTGAGATTTGGGGAAAAATGAAGATCTATCAGGACTATAACAATCACCCACTAGAGACTTACCCCATTCAGATAGTAAATCACAAAACAGACTGACTCCCACAAATTATCCTTTCACCTCCACAACTCACACTGTGGCAGGGGTGCACACACAGAAATTAGCAAAAGTATAGTAAAAAAGAATTTGAAATCAAGAAACTTGTAGTCAAAGGAGTTCAATCTGCAAATATATATGTCATATATATGAGGACACTGAATAGAAAAGACCATTTTATCTTCAGAATTGGCTTATGCATCTTATTTGAAGTCATAATCACCTCAGAAGAAAAAGGAACCAGAAGAGGAGGAAGAGGAAGAGGTAGAGAAGCATAGCTGATTTCTGGATTTTACTCATTCTTGATAACCCTTATCCTAGATTCATAGAGGCACTGTGATAGGGATCATTTTCTACATCTATTTCTTACTTACATGACTATTTCATGTTAACAGAGAGCACTTAGGAGCATAACCCATAGAAAATATTCCAAAACTGGCTATGTAAATTAATAGATGATAGAGTTACCCTTCCTTTGGCCCAAGAGTAAAATAAACCAACTACTCAGATATCTCTTATGGTTGGTAATGGTCTTATATTCACCAGACTCCAACCATGAGCAATAACCCATTCATATCGCTGATGTCAGCTTTGATATGGGGCTTATTCAGGCCATGGACTGAGGACAGTTATGACATACCACCGCTTATCAGAGCCCATTGAGGTTCTGCAAGTGTCTCTCAGTTGCTTATGGCTTCTGCTTTCTACCACTGTGCCAGAATCTTGTAGTGATGGTTGATCTTGTAGCATGGATCCTGGAATAAGGAAATGCAAAGACACAGCTCCAGCAGTTTGTGAAACTCGCCAAATCCATCAATGCTCAGCCAAGCTGAAGTCAACCCCAGAATGCATGCATGGTGAATGAGAACCATGTGTCAGCTTTCAAGATTTTAGGATGATCTCTTGCAGAATGAAAAATCAGTCGACATAGTTTTATAAAACAAAGATTTTTATTTCATATTGTGTTTTGTAGAAATATGGCAATTCATTGCATTGAATCCTTTCTTCCTAATTGATCACTGTTTTATCTCACTAATAAAGGGCATGAGATACAGATATGGTTTTGTTAGTATAAAAAGTACCTGATACTATGGAAAATATATTACCATGACAAAACTTTTCTCTATTAAAAATGAATCATTCTTGAATCATGATCTTTTTGCTTTGGAAGTTATTAATTTATCCTTATTATTAATTCAACTGTGTAGAAATGTGTCTAGAAATTAAATAATAAAAAAGGTAATGAGAAACAAATTACTATAGTAATGATTTATAATTTGCAGTGAACCATGCCAAATAGAAAATATGTTCAACTGAATAATAATGAATCTGAAATCAAGATGCTTGAAATCTGTTAGTTCATCTTATAAAACTTATGTTTATATCTGTGGAAGAATTTGGACTAGAAGGCCCAATTTTAGCTGTTGAAATTGCTCATGTATCATACTTGAAGTCATGAAATGTGGTCAAAGTGACATAAAACAATGCACATTCACTCCAGAAAAGGCTCTGGTGCTACAAGGAGATAGATGTTCTTTTGCCTACACAGAAGCGTTTCCACTTTTTATGTTAAGAGAAATGGAGATTGGCTTTATAAAACACCCTTTCCCCATCTCTCACAAGTCAAGTAACCCAGACATTAATGATCATGTTCCTCTTTTTGATTTGGGAAGTCACCCATTTACATTTATTTATTTATTTATTTATTTATTTTTATTTTGGCATCTAATCCAGAAAAACACAACAGAAGCAGATGGGACACTAGAGAAACTACATCCAGTTACCACAGTAGCCAGGCAATAGGCAGGAGCAGCTGGTATGATTTGGTATGTTATGAGAGCCCAGACTAAGAACATCGAAGAAAACTAAGCTCAGAGGAGAGGGCCAATACTAATCTCTCAAGATGTCATTTGACACTCCCAATACAATAGTGCTTGATGGTTAATATTTTGTTTTGTCTTCTCTTACAAATCCAACCTGTGAGCCAGGTATGATGCACATGTCTTTAATCCTAGCACTTGGGAGGCAGAGACAGGCAGATTCTATGACTTCAAGGCCTGCCTGGCCTACATAGGGAGTTCCAGGCTAGCTGGGGCTACAGGGAGATCCTGTCTCAAAAAGACCAAAAACAACAACAACAAAAAACAAAAACAACAAAACGAAACAAATCCAATCTGAAAAGTGCTTTTCGGGAAAGTTGAAACATTCAGAGATGAAGATTTTGCAACTAGATTTTTCTTTGATATCTACACTTCATTAAAGCTATTAGAATGTACTACAGGGCTGGAGAGATGACTCAGTGGTTAAGAGCACTGGCTTCTCTTACAGAGGACTGGTTCAATTCCCAGCAATCACATGGTGGCTAACAATCCTGTAACTCCAGTTCCTGGGTCTTGTGACCTTTGCAGGCATTGCATGAGATGGGTGCAGTTACACATATGCAGGTAATACATTCATGCACGTAAAAGAAAAACATATTTTTAATTTAAAAAAAATGAATTTACCACAGAAAGCCAGGTATATGGTGTACATTTCTAATCCCAGTTTGGGGAAGGCAGACATAGGTAGATCACTGGGACTTTTTGTCCAACCAGTCTACCCTACTTGACAAGTTCTAGACTCATGAGAGAATTTCTCTCAAAAAAGGTACAGGGCACCTGAGGAACAATACCTGAGTTGTGCTCTGACCCACATATGATCATGATCATGCATATGTGAACATGCACCCATACAAAGAATATATCATAGAAATGATTTTCTTCTTGCTATTTCTCTCAACCTAAGTTCCAGGTTCACTACTGTTACTCTAGTGAATGACTGGAAATGGGAGGTGCATATAGTATATTTAAAATTCTTTGCTAATAAAAATTTCAAAAAATTATATTCTATTTATTTTAATTTTATAAAGGTATATGTCAAGACAGTAGAGTTTTTGTTTTTAAAAATTTTTATTTTGGAAAGTAAGTCAAACCTACAAAAAAGTTGGAGTAATCACCCAGGCCACCAGTTCTTGGGTATATCAACACCTTCACATTTGTATCAAAATTACTTTTTCTCTCTAAAGATGCATTTTGTGCTGAGTGATATTAACATAATATGAAAAGTATTTTACAATTTCTCTAGTAAATGCCAACATGATTTCTTATTACTAATACTTCTAAATCATTACCAAACTAATGACTAAGAGAATATGAATTTAAAATTATATTGTGCATATACAAAATTCTCTATTTTCAGAATACCTTTTCAGAATCTTTTTTATGGTATAACTACAGAATTCAACTGTTGTCTGCACATTGTACTTGGCTATGTCTTTAGTTTCTTTAAAGGTTGATCTGTCAGTCTTTTTTCCCTGTAATGCTGGGTTATTGGATGTCTCCAGAACTTTGATCTGTTAGGGCACAGCCTAGTCTTAGTTTTGTTGTTGTTTGTTTCCATACAAGCAAATTAGTTAACAATTTGGGCAAGAATAGTGTGTGGCTATTATTCTATAAATTTACTGTCACTTTACATAGGAATCTCATTATAAAGTTCAGCAATTAGCACAATTAGTAGGTCATCTCTAATGCTATATCTTGAAGAGTTAAAATCACTGCTTTCCCACAAACTTTCACACACTAATTGTAGAATCTACTGATAGTGCCTATGCAACTTGATTATTGCTATGGAAGGTAAAATTGTGCATTATTTTATCTTTAATTCTTTCTACATTTATTAGCTGATGCTCAGCTCTAGAGGAGAACTTATCTACATCCCTATATTCTTTCATTTGCTTTGTAGCCACCAGCATAGTTCATCATTTTTATTATTTGGTTTACCACGAGTATATTGTATATTATCTGTGATATGTGTACATTTAATAGGAAATCATTTATTCACATATACAAATGCAAAGATTTCTCCTACTCATTCACAAAGGTACTGTAGTATATGTACCCACTCAAGCTTTTGGGGGCTTTACTTTGAGAAAAGATTTTACACATACCGAGACTGGGTTGTGATTTGTGATTGACCAACTCCAACTCCTGATGCAAGAGATTATAGTCATGGGCCACCACCCTGGCTTGAGCCTTCCTTCTTTGTTAACATCATAATATAACATTGGAATAAGTTCTTAACTAATTATCTTCTCGTCTATGTCTGTGTAGTACTCTGCAATGCTGTTTTCCATTAATAACTTAGTATCTTCTATGAATAGACGTTTACTCACCACAAAATCTATCCAAAGTTTCCTATGTCCATTTTTTTGTATATATTGTTGTTTGATAGCAGACTAAATGCAGGATTAAGTCTGAAAAGTGGGATTATTGTATTAATGCAATTTCATTATATAACTGCTATCTTGTTATCCATATGGATTTTAGCATCACATATTTCTGTAAGCATTTTGCATTTTTCCAGGGCTCTGATTTCCTGATAACCTGATAGATAAAAGGCAGTATAGTCTACATGCTGTTACTTGATTAGCTAAAATTCTTTTTTTAAGGTTTGGAAAAGACTTTATGCTTTTTAATTGAATTTTTTTCAATTTTTGTACAATATAATTTGATGGCACTTAGATCCCTCCCCTTATCCCCACCTCCTTTTATTGCCTCCCACCCAACGTAATGTGCTCTATTACATATGTGTGTGTAATTTTTGTCTCCAAATGTCGTTGAGTGTGGGTCTATCCACTGGTGCCTGGTTAACTTGACAAGTGTCCCATGCTTGAAAGAGACTGTCTCTACCCCTCCCAGCAGCCATTTGTTGACACAGTTTCCTAAGGTGGGGGTGGAGCTTCTAAGGACCTTCCTCATGTCTATGCTGGGATTTTTTTTTTTTTTTTTTCTGGTTTGTGGTTACATGGAACCTGTGCATGCTGTCACTATTACTGTGAGTTCATCTGAATAACAGACCAGCTATCTGGAAAATTCCTTGTGGTTATTCACCACCTCTGGCTTTTACAATCTTTCTGTCCCCCCTTCCTTTTTAAATAATAAAATATATTGTTTAGCTGTACTTATAAAGAAATACAGCATACAGAAATAGTCAAACAATAAAAAACATACTTTAAAATTCTTATCTCCTAGTAAGGTAACAGACTTTTATGTAATTACATGTGGACACTGCCCATTTAAGGACTTACTCTTCAGTAAAAATGTATTAGATCTTGAGAGAGAATTAAAAGGACTTACACAAGATATATTGTGTATATGAACTCATTAACAAAACTTTTGTCTTTTAAAAATTACTCTTTCTTCTATTTATTTCTAAATGTTGTACTATACCCACATGTACATTTGTTTACATGCATATACATACATTATAGGTTAGAATCCACCGATGAAGGAGAACATGTATTTTTTTTTCTTTCT
>NW_008343387.1:683081-683244 GCF_000622305.1 Nannospalax galili | reverse complement strand
GTGCATAGAGCAACAATAAACATTGGGGTACAAATTTCTCTATGGAAGGGTATGGAGTCCTCTGGATTTATGCCCAGGACTGAAGTAACTGGCTTATATGATAGTTCTATTTTTAATTTTAAAAGGTACATCAAAAGTATTTCCATAATAGCTACTAATGTGC
>NW_008343387.1:670221-683024 GCF_000622305.1 Nannospalax galili | reverse complement strand
TTTTTTTTTTGTCTTGATGATAGTCATTCTGACTGGGATGAGATGACATCTCAAAATAGTTTTAATTTGCATTTTTCAGATAAGACATGCTGAACACATTTAAAAATATTTATTGACAATTTATATTTCTTTTTGGAAAATGTATTTAAATCATTAGCCCATTTGTCAATTGGCAATTTTATTTCCTTGGTATTTAATTTTTGCAGTTCTTTTGAAAATGCTGGTTATTTAGATACTTATCAGGAATATAATTGGTAAAGATTTTTTTCACTTTCTATGGGCTGTGTCCTCTGCTGATAGTTTCTTTCACTGTACAGAAACTTTGTAATTCATGTAGTCCCATCTGTTGATATGTAGAGCTAATGATGTTCTGTTCAGAAAGTTCTTGCCTACCACAGTGTCATGAGGAGTATTCCCTATTTTTTTGTCTACAAGTTTCATCATATCATGTTTTAATTAGGTCTTTGATCCATTTCAGACTGATTTTCAAACAAAGTGAAAGTTGTGAATCCAATATTCATATTAGAATATTCAGTTTGGCCAGCATCATTTGTTGAATTTGTTATCTTTTTTCCACCGTGTGTTTCTGCTTCTTTTGTCAAGAATTAGGTGGGTATAAACTTGGTGATTTTATTTGGGATCTTCCATTTGTTTCCATTGATTCACATGTCTGCATTCTTATTAATACCATGCTGTCTTTATCACTATAGTTCTGTAGCTTAATTTGAAGTCAGATATTGTGATGCCTCCAGCCATGTTCTGTCTCCTTAGGTTTGCTTAGGGTATTCATGGTCATTCATGGCTCTGTATGAATTCTAGAATTTTATTCTATATCTGTGAAATACATTGATACTTCTATAGGTATTTCATAAATCTATAGATTAATTTTGGTTGTACAATCATTTCACAATAGGTTATACAATCATTTCACAATATTAATTCTGACAATACATGAGCATGGATGATCTTTGTACTATCTAGTATCTTTTTTGATTTCCTTTTTCAGTGTTGATATTTTCTAGGTAAAGAAAGACTTTTCTTTGATTAGGTGTAATCCTAGGTACTTAATTCTAGGGGGAACTATTTTGAATGGAATATTTTGCTAATTTCTTTTTCTGAGTCTACTTTTTTATATTGATTTCACATTCTGAAACTTTAATGCAAGTATTTACTAGATATAGGAGTTTCTAGTAGATTTTATAACATTTTTAAAATATAGAGTCATGTCATTTGCAAATATGAATACTTTGACTTCTTCCTCCTTTATTATCATTCACTTTTCTCTTGTCCAATTTCTACAGATAGTAATTACAGCACTGTGTTAAATAAGAGGGAAAAGTTTGCCTCCTTGTCTCATTCCTGATTTTAGAGGGAATGGCCTACTACTTAATATAATGTTCTCTACTTAATATAATGTGACCTATAGGTTTGTTTTATATAGCCTTTATTATTTGAAGGTTATTCCATCTATTCCTAATGTCTCCAAAACTTTTACCATGATGGCATGTTGAATGTATTGAATACCTTTTAAATATAATCAAAATACTAATTTAGTTTCTGTCCTTAAATTTGTTTATATGGCATGCAACATTTTTGATTTGCATATGTTGAACCAAGCTTGTCTTTCTGGGATGAAGAGCACTTGGTCAGAATGTTTGATATTCATAATGTGTTTTTGCATTCAGTTTGTAGGTATATTGTTGAAACTTTTGGCATTTATGCTTATCAAAGAAATTGGTCTGTAGTTTTCTTTTTGTTGAAGTCCCCCATTATTATTTCATCAGACCCTATGTGTCTTTTAAATTAGGGGCTCCAATATTCAGGTGTAAACATTTACAACTGTTATATCTTGATGCATTGTTCCCTTTACTAATATGTGTGTCTCTTTTTAGCTCTTCTAGTTAGTTTTGGTTTGATGTTTTCTTTATTTGATGTAAGGATATGGTTTGTTTATGGTTTGCATTTGCTTGGTAGCTTGCTTTCCACCCTTTGACATTTACTTTGCTAGCTAAATGTGTTTCTTGGAGATAGCATACCGTTGGTTCTTGTTTTGTAATCCAATCCTTTAGTCTAAGTCTTTTTAGTGGTGAGTTGCGTCCGTTTACATTTAAGTTTATTGTAGAAAGGGATTTTCTATTTCCTATCAATTTGTTTGGTGCTGTTATGCTTTGCAGAGTTAACAGTCTCTCTTTTCTTTCTCCTGTTTTAGTTTCAAGGGTTTACTGAGTTGCTTTGTTGGATATAGCTATTTCTTTCCCAGGTAGTTTATCTATTCTTCACATGGAGTATCTGCTTTCATGTATTCACGTGGCAGAGGCAATCTTCCTTCTTTCTCTCTGGAAAGTGTTCCGTTAAGAATTTCTGCAGTGGTGGTTTGGTTGTCATGAATTGCCTTAATTTGTGTTTGTCTTGAAGTACCCTGATTTCACCATCAATTTTGAAAGATCACTTTGTAGGATACAAAATTCTTGGTTCACAGTAATTTGCTTTAGGCATTTGAAATATTTCACTTGGTGTTCTAGCATTTATGGTTGTTGATGAAAAGTCTCGGGTAATTTTGATATTTCTGTCTTTGTATTGAGCTGATGTTCTTCTCATCCTGCTTTTTTTTTTTTTTTTCCGGAGCTGAGGACCAAACCCAGGGCCTTGCGCTTGCTAGGTAAGTGCTCTACCACTGAGCTAAATCCGCAACCCCTATGCTTTTAAGATTATAGCGTTACTTTGTATTTTTGGCATCCTATGATGTGTTGTGGAGAACTTCACTTCTGGTCATGTCTATTTGAGGTTCTGTAGACTTCTTGTGTTTGGGTGTCTACTTCTTTTTATATGTTTGGGAAATTTCTACTATAATTTCATTGGTCTGTCTGTTCCGTTTTATTTTATCTCCTTTTTCCCCACTATAAATTTCCAGGTATGGCCTCTTGAATGTATCACAGACTTCGTGGAAATTTCTTCCATATTCCTTTGTATTTTTTCCTAATATTTGTCTGTCTGTACTATTGTTTCTACTTTGTCCTCGATAAGTTAAATTCACTGCTGTGACGTGCATGTGGCATCCAATCCCCTCCTCCCACGGTCCTTGGCATAACCTGAGGAAAAAAATCTCCAAACCCCAGTTGGAAGAATTTTCATGAGTTTATCAGACTTGCTAAGTGAGCTTGAGGTGCTGGTTTACATACAGACAGGCTGGCACCCCCACCCCCATTCCCGGCTATGTTTGAAAGTCCACACCCAGACATAAAGCCTGTGGTTCCAGACAGCCTTACAAAATGGTGAGAAACCAGCCTCATAGTTTTCCCAGCTTTTATACCCTTAGCCCCTCCCCTGCAAGCAGCTATGGTCAACCAATCTGCTGAAAGAGGGAAGGGGAGTGGCTTCTTTGCAGAGGATAGGAAGGAGGCGGGTCCATGGCTTGTCATCACAGGGTCAGAGGAACATCCAAGTCACATCCTCCATCCCTGAAGTAGTTCTTTTTACCCATGTTGATATCTTTTGTGATTTTTAATTTACTGATCATCTCCTTCAAGTATTTCCATTTGGTTTTCTGTTACAATGTTTCAATCTCCTTACTGAATTTTTCCTTAATATTTTGAACTTTCACCTCAAATTTACTGTTTCATTCACATTGTCTTGTCAAGTTCTTTGATAGATTTCCCTAATTTGTGGATCTGTTTGTTTGAATCTTCTCTTTGATCATTAATTCTTTTTGTAAGACTCAATTCTCTCTCAGACATTTCAGTTATTTTTAAAGTTTTAAATTCCCTTATGAGGGGAGTTGCTTGGTTGGGGATAGGTCATAGATGGTGGTTGCATCATATTCTTTATATTTCTTTGTTATGTTCTGTACAGTTATTGGTGTGGACTTATCTTTAGTTTTGACTTCCCGTTCGTTCATCTTTTTTCTTTTTCCTTTTCTGGTCTTTTTGAAAAAGGGTCTCTCTGAAGCCCCAGCTGACTTGGAACTCACTATGTGGACCAGGCTGACCTTAAACTCAGAGAGATCTGCCCACCTCTGCCTCCTGAGTGCTGGGATTAAAGGTATGCACCACCATGCCTTTATTCTATTTAGATATTTTGTTTTCTATGACTCTTTGTGAAGGGATATCTCATAAAATTCAACCAAGTTGACTGGTGAAACTTTGTGTTGACTGTCAAATGGAGTCATTGATGTATGCCATCATTGGTTATATGCCAACAGAACCAAGGGTTGGCTGCACACCAAGCCCCAAGGCAAACAGAACCCATTGTGCACCCATTTTCTCAGGATACCAAATGTCAGACCCAATGAAGTCTGTGTGCTATCTGAAGGCTGTGTCTATAGTCAAAAGACACAAAGTAATCTCTGGAACCATGGCAATAAGAACTTTTGGTTCTGCAAGTGGCCACTGGAATCTCAGAAGTCAAAATCTTTTATCTGCACTGATCTCAGAGACTACTGGAGCAAAAACTCCAATCTTGCAGGGACCCAGGACATAAGGGTGCAAAACTTGGGGGCCTTATCACCAAATTCTGAAGCCACTGGGGCTGGAGACCTGGTCCTATGGCGCTCCCAGGTCCCACTGGAAGCACAGTCCTAATTCAGAGTTCTCCCTTGAACCCTAGAAATGAAGTCCTCATCCCTCTGTGCCTCCCTCCCCACCAAAGCTGGACACCTGTATGCACCTCTGAGTGCTCTCTGGTCCTACAGGCATAGGAGGCCTGTTTGCCTAGTTGCGGCATTCTGTTTGGGCCGCCTTCATGGTTGTTGCTCCTGCCGCCTGATCCCAGACCCCAGGGCTGATGAGGAGACTGTGTCAGTGGAGCCACATTCAGACACAAGACACCAGATTAAGTGACGCAGATCTATGTAATTGAGGGAACAGCGAGCTTATATAGGGGTCTTAAGTCATTCAGGAGAGTACAAGGATCAGGTCATACATGGGCAGACAGCTTAGGTTTCGGTTTACAATTTCATTTTACTGATCAGGACTAGTATTCCTGTAAATCATGTGATCAGACCTATGAGGGAGGGGTGGTTGGTTCCCTGGGGTTTGGGGGCCATCTTGTGTCCTAAAAAGCTGTTTATCAGAGCAAACTAACATACTTCAGCATCTTCCCCTTTTTGTTTAAAAGATGGGCTACTCTGAGGTCCAAACTGGGGGTCCAAACTGGGGCCATGTCAAGGCTGGTGTGATATGATGAAGGAAGAGGTCTACTGGTAGAAGCAATTTGGGGCAATGGTTAGACCATCTTGGAGTGTGTTCATAAGACCTGAAAGGACAAGGCTGTTCACATTGTCTCATCTGAGCCAGGGCCTTCAAATGTATTTTCAGTCCAGGCCTCCCTAAGATCAACCTCCGCATCGTCTGAGCCAAGGCTGTCCCCAGAAAGGCTCCCAGCAGGACAACCCAAATTGTTTCAGGCCTGTTGTATGGCTGTGGCCATGATTTTTATCTTTTTTTAACCTAGGTATGGGCATGACTGGGGGTAGGGTGTAGGAAGCCACGCAGTGCCATCATAAGTTGAATCGTAGCAAGTTGGTCTCTAATAAAGTTAAGTAAGGCTCTTAAAAGAATTGGGCCACAGGTTAAGGCCAGAAGGAGCAAAGACAGAGGACTGATTAAGGCAGAGAGGAGTGTTGTGAGCCACAGAGAAGACTGGAATAGTGACTCATACCAGTTTTGGGTCTTTACCCTGGTCTGCTCTCTCTCTAAGATCCTTTTGAGGACTGAGCTCAAGGAATCCCTTATAACACCAGAATGATTAGCATAGAGAAAGCACTGTTCTCCTAGAGCAACACATAATCCTCCCTGCTGAAGGATCAAGAGCTCCAGGCCCCTCCTATTTTGTAAGGTGACCTCAGCAAGGGAGGACAGGGAACTCTCAAGATGTTCTATAGCAGTCTGTAATAGCCATACTAAGGGAATTTTAATTTTTGTCCTGTAGGATCAGTGCTGACGTTCCTAACCTTAGGGAGCCGGCAATGCTGATCCCCAAAAGAGTGGTGCCAGCAATCACCAGGGCAGCTGCCCTCTTATGGCGTGAATGTTCCAATGAGGAAAGCTTAAGGTCCATCTTGTCCCCTGAATAAAGGTTGTCTTGGGGTTAGCTGGGCTAGCAGGCACCATGAGGCAGAATGGTTGAGAGTGATTTAGTGTGTACAAGGAATGTGTCCAAAAGAACAAGCCCACCAGGCATCGGGAGAAGGTGATAAGTAAGATTCATTAGAGGGGAGGTAGGCAGTCTGGTTACAGAGATGCTGATAGTGGGGTAGAATGGTGGAGCCCTGAGGGGTGACACAAAGAGTCCCTGGTATTGTGTTTGGCTCAGGGGCCATGACCTATGCCTGGCTGGCTAAAGTTTAATGTCCCGCCAGGTCACTGGCTAGACCCGTTGTTGGGGTCGTCATTGCCTGGAACGTTCTGGCCCTCCTCCATTTGCATGGTCATCGATGATCAGGTCTCTCATCTGTTGTGTAGGTGGGACTGGCTGGTTCTGGGTCCTGTGGCATTGGTTGCCTTCTCCATGGGTTGGGTTTCTGGTTTTGTCACCATCTCTGAGGCCAATACCTCTAGAGTAGGCTGCATCACAGGCAACTCTGATGTTTTGGGCTGGGATCCAGATGGGGGCTGGAACATTATCTGGAAAGACACAAGTATAGCCTCACACTTGTGTTAGCAATATGTGTGGGCCCTTCCACTCTCCTGTGAAGGAGTCCTTCCATTACACCTTGGGGGTGGGAGTGAGATGACCGAATGCCCCCCAATGCTTTATTGTTGGTGGGAAGCCATTGGAGTCACATTTTAAAAAATTTAGGAGAAATAGAGCTTGTTGCATAACAAAATTGGGATCTTTATAGTGGGGGCCTTTATCATAATCTTCCTCTATTTTCTGTATTTTTTAAATGAGCATTTGATGGGAGAATTCAGCAAATCCTTAGCCCTGAGGATTATGGGGGGTGCCAGTGATGTGCTGAATATTCCAGTCAGCTCAGAAGTGGCGAAAAGCCGTTGACGTGTAGCAGGGGCCATTATCTGTTTTTGATTGCCAGGGAACTCCTAAAAGGACCATGGCGTATTTAATGGTTTTTATGGCATGGGAGACAATTTCACCAGAGCCTGCCAAAGCAAAGTTGGCAGCAGAGTAAGTATCAATAATATGATGAATGTATTTTAGTTTACCGAAGGGGAAAAATGAGTCACGTCCATTTTTCAAATCTTATTAGTACTGAGGCCTCTGGGGAGAGTTCCAGCAGGTTGTAATGGCCCCAGGAGCACAAAGGGGGGGTTACACAAGAAGCATGCACAGACCAGATGTTTGCAACTCTGGATCAACAAAGTAGGTAGGAGCCTATGTTTAGCTTGGGGAGAAAGATGGAAGCGGGTGTGTAAGTCCCTGGCTTGTTGTAAGAGGGCAGGATCCAGGATAGCATTCATCACTAGTCTGTCAATGGTAGCATTGCCTTCTGCCAGAAGCCCTAGAAGATTGGTATGAGAGCACAGGTGTTGAACACACCAAGGGGTGGAGCGCTGCTCAAGCAGCAATTGCAAAGAGGAGAGCAATAGATCAAGGGGGCTACGGCGTGGTCGGAAGGCTGCGAATGCCAGATTTTGTATAGTTTGGATCATATAGGCACTGTCAGAAGATTATATTGCATAGGGTTGTGGGGAAGTCTTGAAAGACTTGTAATATAGTGGACAACTCTCCAAATTGTACCAATCCTTGAAAGGAAAGGATTTTTTGTGAAGAAAGCTGTCCCTCATGGAAGGCCATGTAACCAAATTTATGTTTGGTAGAATCTGTGAAGAATATAGGAGCCTCAGGAAGGGGATTGCATTTTGGAAATGCCTGGGGAAATAAAGACAAGGGAAGAGGATTTATTCCTTGGAGGATTCTATGCTGGGGGTAATGAGTATCATATTTTCCCTGATAAGTTAGTAGGAGAGTCTGGAAGCCAGGGTTGTCAAGTAACAGTGCTTGGAGCATGGGGAGTGGAAGAGGGAGGACCAGTGACTCTGGGTCATGGCGATACAGAAGGCAGGAGATTTGAGCGAGCTTTGGGGCTGTTATTGCCCAACCCTCAATTACAGGAGGGATTTTATGCAATTGACTCCAAGAAGAGTGGACCCATATCAATGGTTCCTGGGTGATTTTTTTTTGTTGGAATGACTAAGGCCTGAATAGGCTGTCCAGGTTGTACCCTATTAATGAGTGCTTGAGACAAGTGTGTATTTATTATTGTTATAGCACGTCGAGCCTCAGGCGAGACCTTATGGCAGGTGGAGGCTGTATCAGTGCCCTGCAAGAGGACAAAGAGCAGTGTAACTTCTTCTGTGGACATGGGTAGAAAGCCCTGTATCCATTTTATGATGCCACAGAGGGTCTTTGTCTCAGAGAGGGTGATCTTATTGGGTAAGGTAAGAGCAGAGGCTATAAAGTGGATGACATCTTGGATAGAATGGCCCTGAAAGGTATATGGGGCCTGTAACTGAATTTTATCTGTAGTAATAGTGAGTAATAGCACTTGGAGATTTGTTTTAAGTTTTTGAAAAGCTCCTTGTAGGACCTTAGGGTCCTTATGGGCAATAAGAATTCCATCCATATAGTGTAAGATATACACCTCAGTCAGCAAAGGTCTTAATGCATGGGCACATAATATTGGCAAATAGTAGGGCTGTTTTTCATGCCTTGTGGAAGGCCCTTCCATTGGTAACGTTGGAATGGGAGATAATGGTTGGTGGTGGGCACAGAAAAGGCAAAATAGGGCTTCACGTTATCATGGAGAGGAGTAGATAAGAAACAATCCTTAACATCTATTATAATAATTACACATTCTTCAAGAATGGCAGTTGGGTGAGGCAATCCCAATTGTAGGGTTCCCAAGGGCTTCCAGTAGCCCTTAAGTCATTTAAAAGTCTCCATTTTCCTGACCTTTTTTGAATGACAAATTGTTCCACCCATATTGGAGTTTTTCTATTTCAGGTCAATTTAATGGGGGTGGTTTGGGCAACGGGGCAGTGGCCGTTAGAATTGGGGGTGAGGATGGGGTGCATTTCCTGTGTGCTGGTTAACAATGCAATCATCATAACAGGCTTTGTCATCAGTGGTCAGAACATCCATGCTAGTAAGAATATCCCTCCTCCACAGATTATGAGGAAGTCCTACAGCTAAAAGTGGCTATATTGCTCCAGAGTTGCCATCTGGATCAGTCCAGACCACAGGGCATTGGATGTGTTACGTGTTTTGTAAGCCTCCAACCCCTTGTATGGGAGGTCGGGGTTTTCAGTGCCAGTGAGGCAATGCCTCTTCCTGTCTAATTATGGTGACATCAGCTCTAGTATCAATTAAGCCTTTACATTTATGTCCATCCAGGGTAAGCTACATTCTAGGCTTATGTAGATCAATAGGCACTGTCCATTGGAAATGGGGGATGGGAGGTCCTATTTCCTCACTTTGGGGTGGGGCTGAGAGGTGCCCCACTGGCCATTTAAAGGCCCCTTTTTTATGGGGTTACCATCCACGTCCACCTTAGTTCTATACTTTCTCACCCAATGAAAGCCTTTATGGCACCTTGGACATTTTGAAAGAGGAACTTGACTTTTCTTAGCCTCTTTAATGAGTTTGTTAGGACAGGTGAGAGACCAATGGCCTTGTGCCCCACAGGCCCAATATTTTTCCTTTTCTGTACCAGTCTGGGGCTGGTGAGCAGCCAGTGCCTCACAAGGGCAGTAGCATGGGCCTGAGCAGTCCCCATGTCCCAACAGGCTAAAATCCATTCAGATATATCCTTATGACACACAGGCCTTATGGCCAGGTGACATTCAGTGGAGAAGCCCTCATATACAAGGTCCTTTAGGAGGGCATCAGCAGCCCCCAGGGACTGACTTTTCTATTTATATTTTGTTGGCATCTTTCTGACCTGTGAGAAGTAGCAGGGACGTCCCTGTGCTTGGGCTTGGGAAGTTTCAAAATTGCCATACCCTACTAGGGCATCAAACCCTATATTTTGAACACTGGAGCTTCTATTGCACTCTGCTTGTTGTTCACACTCATCTTGATAAGCAGCCTTCCACAAGAGGAAGTCTCCTCCCTGCAAACAGGTGCAGGCAATATGCTACCAATCATAGGGGGTATTGGCCGCATGGCTGATTGTATCTAAAAGTTGACTAAACTTCCAGGCTTCCTCTCCCAGAGAGGGGTAAACAGGAGCGGCTCCCCCACAGCTGGCACAGGACGGAGGCAGATGGCTAATACCCTGTAATAGCAGAGCAGAGGGTAGTGTGACTTCTGAATCCTCCGCAGTAGACATTTTCTTTTTGTCAGAGGAAGGCTCTGCTAGTTTTGCTTTGACCAGGAGCACTTGGGGCGAGCCATCCACAGCATCCTGCTGTTGAATGTGTTTATCTGTCTCCTTTAAAATAAGATCATCTTGTTTAGGGGCACCTGGGGGAACTCCCCACAGAGAGGCCAGAATGGCAGTTACAATGGGGTAGAATGGCCCAGATTGTGGGTGTCCCAACTTGACCTTTTTCTTTCTAGCTAAGAATAACATGAGAGCCCATTGTTCAGGATCCCAGCAGCAGGACTCCTTAAACCAAGGGGCAAGAGCTAAGACTTCATCTAGCACTTTAGCTACATCATTTTCTGTTACCTTAATTCGCCTGCTCCTGAGGAGAGAAACCAACACTGTGGCACAGGGGCCAGTGGCAGCTGGATGACTATTCCCCATTCTGGCGGTCACTCACCCTGCAAGACATATCCAGAGGGAATCAGGAGCCATTTAAGGAGGTGATCGGGGGAGACAGGACGGACACTCCAAACCAAAGACTGAGAGGCAAAAGAGCAGGAATGAAAGGATGATGGGAGCAATCACCCATGGAGAAAGGGGAGAATAAGAGGGCATTACATGCTCTAACTCGAGTCTGCGAGAGGCCCACGTTAGGCTCCAGCTGTGGCCATCCTTTCGGGCTCCTTCACAGTCATCGCCCCTGCCACCCGATGCCAGACCCCAGGGCTGGTGAGGAGACTGTGTCAGTGGAGCCACATTCAGACACAGGAGACCAGGTTAATGATGCAGATCTACTTTATTGAGGAAACAGCGAGCTTATAAAGGGTTCTTAAGTCATTCAAGAGCAAGTACAATGATCAGGTCATACATGGGCAGAGAGCTTAGGTTTCAGTTTACAGTTTTGTTTTTCTGATGGGACTAGTATTCCTGTAAATCATGTGATCAGCCCAGTGAGGGAGAGGTGGTTGGTTCTCTGGGGTTTGGGGGCCATCTTGTGTCCTAAAAAGCTGTTTATCAAAGGAGAATAACATACTCCAACACCTAGTGATCTCCCAGAGGCTGGAGGCCCATTCATGCAGTCAAGCTTGTCTTTAAGAACATTTATTTTCTGTAAATTATTCGTATTTTTTTGGAGTGGGGAGGGTCATCCTCCTGTATTATGTTCCCTTTTAAAGACTGTTAAATGAAGAAATTTGATTGTTTTCTGTTGTTTAGGTTGCTATGATTTTGTCTAACTTTTTTCTCATTTTGCCATGTGTTTTGAAGTTTAATGAATATTTCCTTTGTATAACTGGTGAGTGTTGCATCATCATAAGAAATGTCTCCACATATATATTTTAAAGAGAAACATGTTCTCCAAAAATTAAAGGGGCCAATATAATTTTTTAATAGTCCATATCTATAGCTACATGCAATATAACAAGCAACAATGGCAGTTGGAGATACCTTCCTTTGAGTTGTTGGCCAGGGTGGCCCAAGGGGCTCCCAGATAGTAATCCAGCATAGAACTGGGAAAATAAACAGCAGACCCCAATCTTATCTAAAGGAATATTGACAACTGATTGCTGCTAGATGAGGAACAGCTGACCTTCCTAAAACAAAGACCTCTAGATAGGCTGACTAGACTCACCAGATGGACAAGTAGTGGAGAATGGCTAGGGTGCTGACAACACAGCAGACAGTAGTAGGGATAACAGAGTATTAAGGGCTCTAGTCGGGGGAAGGAGGCTATGGGAGGGTGCCATCTGGGAAGTGGGTGTATAGTTGAATAAGATGGTTTGGGATGTTCTGTGTGATATACACACACAGAAAAAAAACAACAAATTTTAAAAAATGTATTATATTTGAAGAGGAATCAAAAAAGTTTATGTCATGTTAATTAGTAGAGGTGATGAACATTACCATTGAAATCTACCCGTTGGCTTTATAGACATACACAGGTGCCAAGGATCTGAGTACAAATGATTATGACTAGTAATAATCAGATACATATAGATTAGAGATGCATGCGCCAACATCACAGTGTTAGTAGCAAAAACAATGAGTCATTCTGTAAGAAATAGTATATTTTAGAATGAAATGGAGATATTTTTTGAGGGTTAAAAATTCATTCAATTTTATGTCTTACAGGACTTATACTGAGTTCTGTATTGTATAACTGTATTGATTCAACAGTGAACCTAGAAATTTTATAGCCACTTTTGAAGGACCTGTCTCTTTGCTCTGGAAACTATTACTGGGCATGTTAAAGCTGTAATTATATGCTTCTAAAAATATAAAAATATTTTAAAATGTAGGAAACAGCATATCTTGAAATGGAGATCTTCTTTAAAGGCTAAAAACTCATTCAATTTTATATCTTACAAGCTCTATGCTGAGCTCAATATTGTATAACCATATGAATTGAACTGTGAACCTAGAAACTTGCACCCACTTGTGAAAGAGATGTAATCTTGCTCTGGAGTATGTTACTGAATATGTTAAAGCTGTAGTGAAATGCTTCTTCTAATCATGTATTCATTAAAACTTTTTAAAT
>NW_008343387.1:656148-670182 GCF_000622305.1 Nannospalax galili | reverse complement strand
TAAAAATTTGCATCGTGTTAATTAGTAGAGGTGATAAACATTACCATTGAAATCTACCTGATGACTTTATATCCATGCTCAGATGTCAAGGAACTCAGAAAATAACAAACTGTAACTAGTAATAATCAAATATATAGAAATTAGAAACGCATGTGCAAACATGTTAGTGTCAATTGCATAAAAAATGAATTTTTCTGTATGAAACTGTGTATTTTAATAATGAAATGGAGATCTTTTATAAAGGTTAAAACCTCATTTAATTTTATGTCTTAAAGAGTTTATACTGAGTACAATATTGTATAACTGTATAAATTCAACTATAAACATAAAAATTTACAGCCAATCATGAAATATATGCATCTTAGCTCTGGAAATTGTTATTGAATATGTCAATGCTGTTGTCATGAAATACTTCTTCTAATTATGTGGTTATTAAATAAATAATATAAAAAATTAAAAATAGAGAAGCATGTTCTCATTTTTACTGCTGAACTGCTGTTTTCAGGGTGCATTAAGAAAAGCCAATCCAGTTTTTTTCTTTTCTATATGGTTTTTCAGCTTTTTAAAACTGTGTTTTAAAAACAGCATATTTTTTTTCACTCTAGTCTAAGGATATCTCACATAATATACATCTAATTCTATTTTCCACTATCTTTTCAAAACTCTCTGTAATGTTTTGTAGTCTATTAGTATATTCACAGATGCACAACATACTGTCTGATTATAAAGAATTGATATATACTTTTCTTTTATAAACTTAGTTTTTATGGCCACTTAGGTGTCACATCAAAATCTAGCTAATGTACAGAGATTTTGTTTTCCCTTCCCTTTATGATGCTTCCCTCCAGCCTGTAATCAATGTCCCCATTCAAGTGGCCCATCTGTTACAACCGATGAACCTGCACTGAGACATCATTATCATCCAGACTCCACAGTTATTTTAGTTAGTACTACTTTAACATGTGCGCATTCTCTGTGTTTGCAAAAATAAAATGTATTTCTCATCACAACAGCATACAGAGTGTTTTATTCTTTCTAGAATTCCTCTGTGCTCTGCCTATTCATCTCTACCACTCTGTAACCCATAGTAAGTACTGGTTCTTTTATATATCATAGTTATGACTCTTCCAGGTCATCATGAACTTAGACTCACATGGAATATAGCCTGCTGCGGTTGACTGCTTTCATTTTGTAGTACGCATTAAGCTTCCTCCAGGGATCTTCATGACAATGTAACTCATGCTTCAAAATACAGTATAATATCTTACCTGATTGTTCCATGGGAAATCCATTCATTTCCCAATTACTTTCTTTTTTTCAAATTTATCTTTTTAAATTTCATACACTTCCCACTTCCATCCATGTCTTCCCATATCCCCCCACTAAACCCTATGCACTCTGCATACATGCTGAGTCCTATTCATTCAGGTGTTTGTACCCTAAAGTCCTTCAGTGTAAATGCGTCCACTGGAGTCTAGTCAGCGCAACCAGTGGACCTATGTAAGTCACACTGTCCCTCACCCAGCAGCAACTAGCCTCAAATAGTTCTCAATGTAGTGCTGGCCTGCCACCTATTTCTCACCTCCCCTTTGGACCCTTGTTTAATTGAGCTGACATGTGTCCCGTGTTTGTGGCCACTGCTGCCACAGGCTCACATGAGAAAGCCTGCAGTGACCTGGAAGCCTCCACATGCTTGTGTTCATGAACCAGCCCTAGTTCTTCCAATCTTTCTGCCTCTTCTTCTGTAACGGTCCCTGAGCCACAGGTGGATAAAGTTCCATATAGGAGTCCCATCCTACACTTTGGAGTCTCTTATTCTCCAAAACTTGGCCAGTTGTGACCTTCCATGTGCCTAGTCACAGTGCTCGTTATCCTCTCCCTCCCCCTAATACCTACCAACTCCAACCTTCTTTTCTTTCCTGACTTCACTCCCTCTCCCACACCATGGTCTCTTTCATGTCCCTCCCTCCTCTCCTCCCTGCCAATTACTCCCACTTTTTCCACCTCCCTCAGGTAACATCTGTTCCCTACTATGCCCCTTTCGGGTTGTTTCTTTTCCTTCACCTCCATGTATCCTTTCTCTTTACCTGGTTCCTGGTGTTACATCAGAATTCATATACTCACATATAAGGGATTGATGGTACAGTCCACTAATGAGGGAGAACACGTCACTTGCTTTTCTGTGTGTTCCTTCACTTAGTATAACACTCTCAGCTCCATCCATTTACCTGCAAATTATATAATTTCATCTTCTTACTGCTGAATAGACCTCAGTTGAGTAAATGCACCACATTTTCATTAACCATTCATCAGTTGAGGGACATTTAGGTTGTTTACATTTCTTAGCTATTGTGAAGAGAGCAGCAATAAACATGTATGTACAGGTATTTCTACAGTATAATGAGTCCTTTGGGTATATGCCAAGGATTGAAATCATATGGTAGGCTTATTTTAGTTTTTTGAGCCTTCTCCACACTGCTTTCCACAGTGGTTGTATGAGTTTTCAATCCCACCAGCAGTGAATGAGTGTTCCTCTTTCTCCACCTCCTCTCCAGCATTTGGAGTCTTTCCTTCTCTTGATCTTTGTCAATCTGACTGTGGTAAGAAGGACTCTTAAAGTGGTTTTGATTTGCATTTCCCTAATTACTGAGGATGTTAAGCACCTTTTAAGGTGCTTCTTAGCCATTTTTATTTCTATGTTTGAAAACTCCCTGTTTAGGTCTATCACCCATCTATTTATTACATGATTTATTTTCTTATTTCTTTCTTTTTTGAGTTCTTTGTATTGTTTGCATATTAATCCTCTGTCAGATGTGTACCTGGTGAAGATTTCCTCTCTCTCACTGGGTTTCCTCTTCCCTTACTTGGTTGTTTCTTTTGATGTATAGAAACTTTGTAATTTAATGAGGTCCCACTTGCTGATTGTTGACCTTAGTGCTTGAGCAGCTGGTATCTGATTTAGAAAGTCCTTTCCAATGCCTACATCTTGGAGGGTGCTGCCTGTGTTTTCCTCTAGCAGTTTCTGAGTTTCAGGTTTTATACTGAGGTCTTTGATCCATCTGGAGTTGACTTTCGTGCAGTGTAAAAGATAAGGGTCAAGTTTCATTCTTCTGCAGGTGGAGATTTAGTTTTGCCAGCACCATTTGTTGAAGATTCTATCTTCTTCCACTGTGTGTTCTTTGTACCTTTGTCAAATATCAGGTGGCTGAAATTATACAAGTTCATGTTTGGAGCTTGTATTGCATTCCATTGATCTATGTGTTTGTTTTTGTTCCAGTACCATGCTGTTTTTATGACTATAGCTCTGTAATGTAATCTGGAATCTAGTATGGTGATCCCCCAGATTGTTCCTTTTGCTCAAGATTGTTTTTGCTATCTGGGATCTTTTGTGAGTCCATGTGAATTTTTGGATGGTTTTGTCAAGTTCTGTAAAGAATGTTGTGGGTATTTTGATTGGGATTTCATTGAATCTATAAATTGCTTTTGGTAAGATGGTCATTTTTACAGTATTGATTCTATCAATCCATGAGCATAGTAGGTCTTTGTATCTCCTAGTGCCTTCCTCTAATTTGTTCTTTAGAGTTTTGAAATTTTCGTTGTAGAGATTTTTAATGTCTTTGGTTAGATTTGTTCCTAAGTATTTTAGTTTTTGAGTCTGAGGTGAAGGAATTGGAGCCTGCCTGTGAGAGAGGTTGGTAGGGGACAGGATCGGGGTGGAAGAGAGAAATGGGGTACAAAGGCAGTGAGCTTGATTTGTCTTTCCAGAGTCCTGGATAAGAAGGTCTGTGAATAATTTTTAAAGAGCCTAATTTATTTCTTGACTGATTCTATGTCTTGACAATTAATAATATTTATTTATATTTTAAATGTAGTACTGCCTGTGTAAATTGCTTCATGTTTTGATGTTCCTCTAAACATTACTGCATGTTATAATTTGTAGATAAAATTTAGAGTATGTTGTGACTTTAAGAAATGAGTTACAATGTTCTTGTAGGTTTGACTGTTTTTATTGAAATTAGAAGTCCATTCTTAAGATTATATTGTTCTTATTGCTATATGTCTTCCGTAAGGTTGTTGATTTCTGTATGTTAATATACAAGTTTACTGTTGATACTTTCATTACTTGTAATCTGTATTTTAAGACAGTTTTTCTATCTATTGCTTTCTCTTTTTTTAAATCAACTCGGGATTTTTCTGGTACTTTTTTTATAATGTCTATCTGATATTACCCACCAAATTCAATTTCTCATTATTATATGTGCATAGAAAAAATATGTTCACTCAATATTGTACATGATAATGGTGTTAAAGACATGCTTTATTCTCTCAGGAAACAATAAAATATACTCTTAAGTAAAAAAAAAAAAAACTAATGTTCTATTGAAATGTAACACATTTATAATGAAATATTAATCTTTAACCTGCATTCCTACTAAGATGGGACACTTTGAGGATTCCAGCAGGAGCATGTGGCAATCATGTGATGTGGTTTGAGTGCTGCTTACAAGATTATCTTTCTGTTATTATGTATCTGAACCCCTGACCTCCAAAAAGCCCTGGAGTCTGAACAGAAGTTTAGAAGTATTAATGCTTTGAGTAATCTCCACTGAACACACATACCACATGCCTCATTAGCTCCGATGAACTTTTCAAATTAATAGATTCACTGCCTTGAACTTGAGAGGAGGCAAAGGGTGCACAATTTCAGGTTGGATAACTGTGGAATGTACTAGATGTCACATTGTAGCTCAAATGATAATAATGGATTGTATCTTTACTAAATAAAACCTGTAAACTGTGTTTTAAAAAATTTATCTCAGCACACACTATTATGACATATAAACCATTTTGGCTGATGTGATATTATTGCATATTTTTTGAATAAATATGGATTCTAAAAATTAAAAAATTAAGATATTTTGGACCTTGAGCATTGTCTTGGAGCACTTTGAACTGATTTTTTACCTCTCACATGATTCTCTGTGCAACAAGCTACTTAAATTATTTCTGAGAGTTTGAGCTGTTATAAAAGACTCTGTTAACTTTTTCTGTGAATGTTCTCTGATGTCACAAGCAGTCATCACTTGCCTTGATAAAGGTGGCATGTGAGAAGATGACCACATTTCCTGAATAAAATCCAAATAAATAAGTGAATAAATAAATGATTGGAGAAAGTAGGGCATGAAGATGAATCAGGGCCTGAAAGGGAAGAAATGAGCCTAACAGGTTGAACAATAACCAGGCTCAGAGCAGAAGTCCCAAGGACACTGGCTCTGGCCTTTACTGCTTATTATACCCACTTCTGTCTTATTATGAGAAATGCCAATTTTGTGCAGAAGAAATTCAGAATCAATTGGTGACGGAAAGTAATACAATGAGATCAGTATTACCTTGAACACACCTTCTGCCTCTCAGTTGACCCCAGACTCTTTCACTCATTTACCATTAAGTGTTTTGTAGATATAGTGACATTTTTCATGCAATACATAGAGCACAGGAGTCTGCTTCCATGATATTCCCTTCCTAGGC
Source organism: Nannospalax galili (assembly GCF_000622305.1). Lineage (NCBI taxonomy): Eukaryota > Metazoa > Chordata > Mammalia > Rodentia > Spalacidae > Nannospalax > Nannospalax galili. The sequence continues at coordinate 664,653 of NW_008343387.1, read as the reverse complement.
AGCAGGTGAGATTTTCAGAAATAATTCTAACAATGAATAATGATTTGCAAAGTAACAAAAGTATTTATTTGGCAAAATAGTACCTATCATGAACATTTATAAGATGATTACTGGATAAAATGAATGTTTGAATAAGACATGCTGTATCATTAATTCTAGACCTGAACAACCAGAAGGAAATAACCAGATGAAGAGTAAGGTTAAGGAGCTTGGAAGATGGCACACTGGGTAAGAATGTTTGTTGTGCAAGTGTGGGGACCTGTGTTTGAATCCCAGGAGTCTATATAGAAAGCTACCCATGGCAGTGTGTGCCTGCAATGCCAGCGCTATTGGAGGCAGAAACAGGGGATCGCTGGGGTTTGCTGGTTGCTAGCCTAGCTCCAGCTTCAGAGAAGGACCCCGATGTCTCAAAAGAATAAGACAGAGAAATAGAGCAGGACTTTCAGCTTTCCCTCCTTTCACATGCGCCAGCACATGTACCCCCATACACATGCGCATGTACACTATACTCAGGCTCTCTCTCTCTCTCTCTCTCTCTCTCCTCTCTCTCTCACCCACCCCACACACATGAATAAGGCTAAGAGTTTTGTAGGTAGAGTCATGTTGCAAGGTGACTGTACCTGAAGCATTGGTGTCAGTGGGGAAGACTGTCCTAAGACCCAGTTGGAGATGAAATTGGACGCCATGCAAAATAATGACAGCCAAGTGAAAACTGTGGCTTCTATTGAAAATCATGAACAGATTCTAAGTCATTCTAGCAGCTTAATAAACTCTGAAATAAGCTACCTTATTGTTTGTGTCACACAATGAATTTATGGGGGACAATCTGGAAGCAGATCATTGTAAACATGGTGATTTGGAATAATAAAGAAACAAGAAAATGCCATACCTGAAAGACTAGAGGATTTAGATGATGACCACCTCATCAGGAGCCTTGGGTCTTCATATGTCATAAGAATTTACAGCATTGGGTAATTAATGTAAGAACCTTGTTTTACAGCTTATGACACCAAGTGGTGATCACATGGAGTAGTAGTTCTGAGTCAACGAACAGATGACATTGTTCATGAGCACAGGGAGACAGAGTCCATGTGGAATTCCCAGAATTCTTAGGAAAAGCCTAAGGGTATTGATATTCTGCACGGTGGGTTCTATTTTAAAACTATCTTAGATTTAAAATTTTTATTTGTCTACTTATTTATATATAAGTGTATGAATATTTTGCCTGTATGTATGTGCACCATGTCCATGCAGTGCCAACAGAAACCAGAAGAGGGTGTCAGATCTCCTGGAGTTACAGATGGTTGTTAACTGGGAACTGAACTCAATGTCTTAAACACATAAAATGGAGGATTTAGCTAAGGATGATTTGAGTCAATTCCTAAATAATCTAAAGATGAAATTTGAGAGAATTAGATTACTCTGTCTCACTGATTTTATCAATGAAGCTTATTTCCCACTTTCTTTGTAAGTGTATTAAAAATGAAAGAGCAAAACAAAGGTTTTAGTCATGAAATCCAGATGTGGCAACATACACATATAAATCCTAGAATGTAAAAGGCAGAGGGAGTCAGGAGGATTGAGAGCTTGAGGGCAGCCTGCATTACATGAGGAGTTCCAGGTTGTTGTCAGTTACAGGATGAAATCTTGTCTCAAAAAAAAAAAAAGATTAATGATAATAATTAATAAATAAGACCTCGGTGTGTAGGCGCTTACCAAATGCATGGAGGTAATTGCTCTGCACAGTGATATTTTGCTTCATCTTGTCTAGCTGTATGTACCTCAGTAGACTGTGGCTGTGTTATCATCATTCAAGTTTCTTGTTCTTTATTTCTAGTACTGGGGAAGGAACTCAGGAACACATGCATGCCAAGTAAGTACTCCACCATTGAGCTATACCCTTAACTCTCAATTTTGAAATATTCATAAGTTATCAACCAGAAATTTCTTTCAGTTAAACCAATCTAGCTTCTAACATTATAAGATCTATATTTACATTTACAGTGTAATTCCCTCATAAAATATTAATCTGATGTATTTTATGGCTCTTTATACTGGGCAAGTTTTCTTTCAAAATGGCATGCATATATTTATCAATATATCAAGTCATTAGGGTACTTCAAGGAATTGTCAGATCAAGGACCAAAGGAAATCCATCTTTTTTTTAAAGTTATATTTCTCACTATAAATCAGTTGTAGTGATAAACTAAACTTATTTCATGCTATCGATACTTTCCGATCCTTTAGGATGTCATATTTGAAAATACTTTATTAAAATTGCTTTCTCTACTACTGATTGGTGATTTGTTTATATCACAGTTATATTAAAATTTTAATGGAGAGAAATATCATACAGTATGTCAGTCTTGTAATAAAGACAGCACATAGATCGTGGGAATTCCCAAGTGATCTCAGTCATTAAAGTGTCCTAGTGTTAGTCTTTTTTTATAAACTTTTTGTTTTATGTGTATGAGTGTATTGCCTGAATGTATTTCAACATACCCATGTGGTGCAATGCCCATGGAGTCCGAAGAAGGTGATTGATTCCCCTGAAACTGAAGTTATAGATGGTTGTTAGCTCTCATATGGTGCACTGCAAGTCAGTGCTCTTAAGCACTGAGCCATCTCTCCAGCCCCCCTAAGCCTAATCTTAACCACTGGCAATATTCATATGCTAGAGTTTGCTTGAAAAACACAATTTCCTGCTTCTCTGTTCAACCATGGACTTTCCTAATTTTCCTGAAATGTTGCTGCATGCATGAAGTTCTCTGTTCTCAGATATACAGCCTGATTGCTTAGAATTATGTCGTTCAGTCCCATCTCTTGCCTGTTGTATGCACACTGTGCTGCTCTCACCAGTGAGAGCAGATCAGTGAGAAAAAGCCCTCACTTCCATGCCAGCCCTTCCTGCCCTTTGCCCTATATTTCTGCTCCTCAGCCTTCACCGTCACATTTTCAAAACTCTGGTCACAAATCAGCAATTTCTTGCCTCGCCTGTTTTTTGTTTACACATTCCTAGATATTTTCAGTTACCAAAGATAAAGGAACCTAATTTATTTTATCAGTAGCCATCATAGTCTTTATTTTGTAAGTCTTTCTTCTACAGAAACTAATTTTCTTTGCTTTCAGTCTGTATTTCAAGATCCTTTCCAACTCTTCAAGATCCTTCATTCTTTTGGCAGACATTTAAAGCTGATAATGTGGAATGACAGGGTAATATTTACTATCAACAGCTTGTGTAAGAACTCATGAGTGAATGGCATTTTAGGCATGTAGCCATGTGGGATCTACAAGTTTGAGTCTATAGGACTGCCTGTATCTGGCTGAGTCTTTTGTAAGTTAGGTGTTGATCCTGAGATCAAATAAAAGATTTAAATTCTAATGGCACATTATATTAAGTTTCTTGTTATATTAACCTAAGTTACTTGTGGTCATGGCAGAAATCTCAGTTTTATTTTATCATTTCATTATGATAGGAATTTTTATGCAATACTGTACAATGTGCAGTACCTAAGTCTGATATGAATTTCCTAATATAGCAAAGGTTAGGATTTTGTTGTTGACTTTTTTGCCAAGCAGGCCATTGGATTCAGAAGTTCTATAGCCAGAGCTATGTCAAATTGCATATCTTTTCAATATGAGAAGCAGCAAACTCACCAATAGTTTGATAAGCACTATATATATATATATATATAATATTTAAATATACATTGATATTTAAGTGAATAGTTATTTCATTTCTTTGGAGAAAAGAAAATAGATTCTATCAGGTTAATTTAAAAAGAGATAAAGAAGGAATTATGCTCATCTCTAAACAATGCCAATAGCCTTGACAATATTTGCCAGAGGAGGGAGCATTTAGTGTCTCTAAGAGGCTTGCTTTTCCTTCCAAATCACTTTCAAGAGTGAACACATTCTCTGTCTGATTTTTCATAATCCCAGGTTCTGGTGGTACCGTGACTTTAAGCCCTGGGACCAGGGTGCTCAAAGGGTAATGTCCAGGCCTTGCTTTCTGTGCTGTTCTGCATCCATCAGCGAGTATGCCTAGACAAGACCCATTGTCAGCTTCATCAGCAGTGCCCTGTGCCCCTGTACTCTAGTCCACTCATGTCCAAGGTGCAATGTCTCAAAATCTTTCTGTGTGCTTCACTTATCTATATTTCTTTTCTTACACCTGGGAAAGCCTTGATATATTCAATAAAAATGTGAGAAAAGGAACAAACAGCAAGCTTTGCATGACTTTCCATAAACCCCAACCTCAATTTTACAGAAAAATAATCTTCATTAAGTTTTTAATGTATTTTGATTCTTTTTCTTTTAAATTTTATGTGTTAGTGTGTATTGCCTGCATTAGGTAAGTGCACCTGTGTCATGCAATGCCCACAGAGAACAGAAGAAGCTGTTGGATCCCCTGGAACTGGAGTTATGGACAGTTGTTAGCTGCCATGTGGGTGCTGAGATCCGAACCTGGATCTTCTGCAAGAAGAGTCAGTGTTTTTAACTGTTTTAACATTATGCTGAGCCATCTCTCCATCCCCATAATGTGCTTTGTAAATACCTTTTTTATACCTTTGTGTTGAGATTGAAAAGCAGAGTGGCAGTTAATTGTGATTGGTGACTAAGACTCTGGGATAACTTAGTTTGGTGCTATAAGGCCATTGTATTCCATAAAATACATCACTTTCAATGACACGTGCACAGCATCTTGTGATGAAGAATGTGAGTTTGAAAACAAAATCAAGTTTCATGGTAAGGTACTTCAGTAAGGGTCAGTCAAGGGAATCTTTGAGGTGCTATAGAAAGGTGGTGAGAAAAACGAGCTATAAAATCATTAATGAGAAATACAATAAAAAATTATGACTAAGCTGTCTTAAAATTAATTTCAGAAGATAATGTTACAAATTACATTGTTATTGACCAGAAGAATAATTAGCATCTCGCTAAATATTTCTAAAATATGACTTATATTATCAGTAACCAATTTAGGAAGAATATCAACTCAGGGACCAGTGAGATGGCTCAGTAGCTACAGGTGCTTGCTGTCATGCCTGATGACTTGAGTTTGATCCCCAGAAGCAACATAGTGGAAAAAAGGAATAGAGCCTCACAAGTTATTCTCTGACCTACACATGGATGCCAAGGCATGTGCACACATTCATACATAGCATTAAATAAATAAATAAATAATAAATAAAATTATGAAATATTCAGTCTAATCTTAACTCACATATTTGTTTAAATTTGAATCCTGAGCACTGAAATAGCCCTTTGTCATCAAACAGTTATTAATTTGCACTTAGAACTCTGCTCTTGGTAATTAAATGCTAAACTATGGAATTATGAATATAGAATAGCCTTTTTGCTGTTTTTTTATGACAGGATCATTTATTCCAAGCCAGCTTAGAGCTTGCAATGTAGCCTTGACCTCCTGATCCACCTTCTCTACCTCCCAAGTGTTGGATTAGATGCATGAACGATCACACTTGGCTCAAGAATGGTTTTTAATTATAGACTGTTAAAAACTCTGATGTAAGCTGGGCACAGTGGTGCATGCCTTTAGTCCCAGCACTCTGGAGGGAGAGGCAGGCAGATCTCTGTGATGTTGAGACCCAACTGGTCTACATAGCAAGACCCAGGCTAGCTGGGGCTACAAGGAGACCCTGTCTCAAAACAAACAAATACAAATGCTGACAAATGTCCATTGTTAAAATATTCCTATTAAATTTGTTTCTACTATAACATGCTTATTTTGTTTACCTTTATAGGTAATGTTATCGTACCTAAAACCAAGTATAGATATAAAACCTGAAAAGATGACATTTGATAAACATATTTTTTTCTCTTTCTCTTTTACATTGTCTTGCTATGTACTCCAGACTGGCCACAAACTTGTAATCCTCCTGCCTCTGCTTCCATGGTGTTGGGATTACAGGCATATGCTACTGCCACCATGCCTGACAGCAGAACATTCTTAAATGAGAAAGAAAACTGGAAAAATATACAGAACTACAGACTTCAAATATCGTCTGCAGTACAGAAGAGCTAAAACCAAACTTCAAGTATTTCAGGTTTGAGTTTTACGAGATTGTCAGAATGAAAATAAAATAAACACATAAGATCAGAAACCTTAATGGCAGCAATTGCTGGTTTGTGTTCATTCATCTTGATTTTGCCTGCCTTATAACTTGCACCAGCTTAGCATCCAGCACATCTGCCTTCTGGCAGAACATATGTTCACCAGATTTCATGATATATATTTTATATTTTTATTTGAATCCTATACTAATCCTGTCCATAAAGAAAGAAAAGGAACTAGAAAATACACTTCTGGGAATATGTCTCACATCTGTGGGACTAATAAATGTCAACATAGAGAGTGATAATTTACATGAGTTCTTAAAATACTAGGAAATTAGTAACAATTCTCTCTTAAAATTCTCATCTTAGTTTTGTAATCAGCCAATTCATTTTACATAAAAGTATCTAATGCTTTAGGCGATGAGATATTGCCCTGTCTGGGTCACACCTGTTGTAAGTTCTAGAGAGAATTTATGGCCGTTTGTCCCTAAAGGCCTTGCACTTAGCCACCATGTTTGCAACCCATCAGCACCACACTGCTGTACTGTCCCAAGTGTTTTCAGAATAATCAGAACCTAACACAGCTCTGAACTCTCATAGCCTCAAACTTTTTGGATTTTTCTTGTTTGTTTTGTTTTGCTTTGTTTAGTTGACAAGTAACAGGCTTCTGTATGGGGCTTCATAGACCCCTGGCTTTGGTGGATTCCCTACCCTCAGGCTCCCCACCATATCTTCCTGTCCCCTTCCCTGCCCTATTCTTTCACCCCCAGAGTTTCCCATTCCACTCTGCTCTATTGTCCCCCCCTTAGAACCCCCTTTTTGTCCTGGGTCACATGGGGCCTTTTCCATTAACAGCAACAATCCCTCTCAGCAGAAAAATGCTCATTTATAGGTAGAGAATGAGCGGGAGTGAGCGGCACGGATGGAGGAGGCACAAACGGATGGATGAGGCACGGAGGCTCAGATGGAATTCTCAGCGGGACACAGATTTATTTCACATGGGGCACCTTTCCCTCGGGAAGGGAAAGATGTCACCTCACGGGTTGTGAGCTGGGACTTTACATATGGGGGCATTAGGGTGTGGAAGGGGGGGATGTTTGGGGGAGAAATCAGGGAGGGGGAAGCAGGTAGGATTAGGGTCTGGAAGTGTTTACTTTTTCCTCTTAAGATAAGAAGAACTCTGCTTATCTTATCTTTGGAAGTCAGAGGAAAGGCAGGCTGCTTCTCAGCAGAGTTTGTTCTTCTTAACCTCAAAGGTCAAGGTGCTTATCAGCTAAGTTCCCTTTTCCAGGCTCCAAAGTCTGTAGGTACCTGTTGGGGAGAGGGGGGGCTGCTATTTGGAACCCTAACATTCCAGCCTTTTGTGTTATAGGATAGGGGGCACCGTTGTCATCTGGCTACTTCCTGCTGGACAGGGTCGACGTGGTGTTGGGGGTAGGCTTGTTTAGGGGTCCACTATGCAGCAGAGGTTGTCTCTCCATGCATCTGAACAGGGTCCTCGATGGTTGACAGGCGTTCGTATACATGTGAAGGGAAGGAAAGTAACAACTGATTAAAATTAGTATGCGTTAGTTTTTTGGATTTGGTTCTGAAAATATCTGACAAGGCAAGGAGCAATGGTTAACACCAAAGTGATAGAAAGCAGAGGGCCCAATAAGGGCAGAAGCCAAGGAGTTAGTCCTGTAAAAATGTCCCATTGAGATGACTGTTGGTACTGGGAATTTTTAAGTGAAAGATTTTTTGCTACCTGTTTGAGTTGTTCTATATCATGTTTGACCTTACCGTATTGGTTGACAAAATAACAGCATTCTTCACCCAGAAAAATACAGGTTCCCCCTTTTTCTGCAGTTAATAGATCCAGGACTCGCCTGTTCTGGAGTGCAACTTCAGCTAGGGAGGGTAATTGTTGTTGTAGGAACTGGATTGACTGGGCTGTAGTTTCCACTGTTGAAGTGAGCTCTTGTCTGAGATCCTCTGTTTCTTGAGAAAGATGCTGGGTTGAGATCAGTGTGTGTCCCAAGCCTCTGGCCGCGAGTCCTGTGGCTGCCACTGATGCCACCAGGATAACTCCTACCAGGACTGCCAAGGTGGCTGACCTCTTTGTTCTGGTTCCTTCTGTCCCTGTGGATAAGACATCATACACCTCTCCTGGTGTGTATAGGGTTAGTTTGGGGATGAGAATGACTGGAACACAGGTGTCCTCAATCCGCCACCATGGCTGAAACCCTGGGCTCCTCCATTGTGATAATCATAGAAGCAGTGGGGGCCGAGAAGCCAGGGCATTGTCAGTCTTCAGCCACCAGGCCTAGAAGGTCATTCACTGAACCCTGTAAATGAGGCTGGGTCTGAGAGGTGAGTGGCCTTCCATGGCATTGCAAAGAAGGACAATCAACTCTCCAGTGACCTTGTTGCCCACAGGAAGGACAG
>NW_008343387.1:652002-655113 GCF_000622305.1 Nannospalax galili | reverse complement strand
TGTTCGAAGTGTTCTTGGGAGGAGCCCTTAGGACTGCAGCCATAAGCTGGTACTTTTGCTTGGACAGGGTAAGCTTCTCTGCCTTCTCCTGTTCCTCTCGGTTATAAAATACTTTAAATGCCGTGTCCAACAGATCTCTCATGGGAGTTTCAGGGCCCTTGTCTAAACGCCTAAGTTTCCTTCTAATATCTGGAGCTGATTGTAAGATAAAGTGGTGGTGAAGCATAAGCTGTCCCTCTGCAGACTCTGGGTCATACTTGGTATACTGGACCAGAGCATCAGTGAGTCTGTCCATAAACTGAACTGGGGTTTCAGCAGAGACCTGAGTAATCAGTCTAAGCTTTTCAAAGTTAACTACCTTAGGGAGCAAAGCTCTATGAAGACCTGTCAGGAGGCAAGTGATCATGTGGTCCCTGGCTGCTCTACCTGGGGAAGGTCCTGCCTGACCTCCTTGTGGGGGTTGGTAATCCCACCCAGGGTCCTGAAGGGGAACTGCCTCACTGCCAATAGGGTGAGCTTGGTTAGTAGAATGAAGCTCATTGGCATATTCCTGTGCGGCTGTCCAGACCCTATGTCTCTCATCAGGGGTGAGGGTAGACTGGAGAATCATAAAGAGATCATGCCAGGTTAGATCATAGCTGTGAGTAATATATTTAAATTCTTGTATGAAGTGTGTAGGATTAGTAGAAAAAGAGCCTATTCTGCACTTGAGCTGAGCTAGAGCTCCAAAGGCACATGGACTTTGATGACCCCATCTATGTCTGACACCTCCCGGAGGGGAAAAACACCATGGGAAGGGAGCTGAGGCTGAGTGTGGGAGCAGGTATGGCTTGACACAGGAGAGGGATTGGGAGGGGGTAGAGAAGGGGAGTCCTAGGAGGAGGGTGAAGTGGGAGAGGTGGGAGGGGTGCCCTGTCCATGAGAGGATGCAGGGGCAGGTGTATCTGAGGCAGGGTATGGAATTGAAGTAGAAGCAGATACAGGAGGGATAAATGGGGTATTTGAGGTAGGAGTCTGACTAGGGGAGACTAGGGAATATTTGGTAAGGAGATGTTTAAGATTTTGGATTTCCTTGAATAAAGGGGAGTCAGGAGAGTGAGTGCCAGACTCAGAATGCTGGGGAGGGGGTGGGGAAGATCATGGAGAGGGAGTTTGAGGCAGAGAAGGGAGGGGAGTCCGGCTGGCCCCTGAACTGGAAGGCAAGGGAGGGTATAGTGATGGGAGAGCAGAGGGAGGACTTGGCTGTGCCTCAGCCTCGGGAGCGGGAGGAGGTTGGGGCTGGCTTCTAATCAGGGGCAATTAATCAGCTATGGAAGGATCAAAAGCAGAGGTGGAGGGGTAGGGAGGAGGGGGAGGGGCAGAGGCCCCTGGTAGACTGGGATCTGGTGAAACTGTCTCAGCCAGAAGCACCTGATGGGAACAACATGGGACACAGACGGAGAGATTAGCATAGAGTTCAAAAAAAGCGTGATGTAAGGTACTTCAGACCACTTGCCATTACGATGGCAGGAGCTTTCTAAATCTTTTAAGATACTGAGGTTTAAGGTTCCGGTGTCTGGCCAAACAGTTATTATCTAGCTTGTACTGAGGCCAGGAAGTGGTGCACAACAATTTCAGGCATTTTGTACTGATTGTGCCTGACAGTCCTAGTTGTTTCAAGGATTTAAGAAGACAAGCAAGAGGTGTGAGACCCTGAGACTTTGAGTGCTTGGTTCCCATAGCAACAGATTATGTGCAGAGCAAAGAGGAGATAAAGACCTCAGCAGGTGGGTAGGGGAACAAAGAGGATCTTTTGCCCAGAGGGAGCAGAGGCGGGGTCAGGAGTCAGGGTGGGAAGGAGTAGTGTACAAGGAAGAGAGAGAGAAAGAGACAGGGGAGAGAGCAGGAAGCAAAAGGTTTGGCTTAGGTCATGAAAAAACGAGAACGAGAAGAAATCAGGCAACAAAAGAAAAGCATCCTTTTTTTTTTGTTGTTGTTGCAGATTCGAGTTAAATTCCTGAAGCCCCAGGGCATTGTCCTGCAATCACTGGGGAGGGGAAATATAAGAAAGTGTTGTGTGTGTCCCTGCCAGTGAAGACAGTGTCCTGTAATCAAAGGCAGGGAGGAACCTCCCACATACCGGAGAGATGGGAGGGGTGTCCTGTCCATGAGAGGATGTAGGGGCAGGGGTGTCTGAGGCCGGGTCTGGAATTGAAGTAGAAGCAGATACAGGAGGGGTAAATGGGGTATTTGAGGTAGAAGTCAGACTTGGGGAGACTATGGAGTATTTGGTAATGAGGTGTTTAAGATTTTGGATTTCCTTGAATAAAGGGGAATTAAGAGAGTGAGTGTCAGACTCAGAATGCTGAGGAAGGGAGGGGGAAGATAGCGGAGAGGGAGTTTGAGGCAGAGAAGGGAGGGGAGTTGGGTTGGCCCCTGGACTGGAAGGCAAAGGAGGGTATAGTGATAGGAGGGCAGGACTTGGTTGTGCCTCAGGCTTGGGAGCACGGGGGTCCTGGGGTTGGGTTCTGATAGGGGGCAGATTATCAGGTATGGAAGGATCAAAAGCAGAGTCAGAGGGGTAGGGAGGAGGGATAGGGGCAAAGGCCCCTGGAGTTTCAGGATCTGGTGGGACTGTCTTAGCCAGGAGAACCTGGTGGGAAGAACATTTGACACAGAGGGAGGAATTAGCACGGAGGTCAAGAAAGGCATGGATGTAGGGTAGTTCAGACTGCTTGCCGTTACGCTGGCAGAAGTTTTCCAAATCTTTTAAAATATTGAGGTCTAAGATTCCAGCGTTTGGCCAAACAGAGTTATTATCTAGTTTGTACTGAGGCCAGGACATGGTACACAAGAATTTTAGACGTTTTGATCTGATAATGAGAGACAATTCTAGCTTTTTTAAGGATTTAAGTAAGCAGGCCAAAGGCTTCAGACCCTGAGGTTTTGAGTGTTTGGTTCCCATAACAACGGATTAGGCAGAAAGCGAAAGAAGAGTTAGAGACCTCAGCTGGTGGGTAGGGGAACAAAGAGAAACTTTTTGCCCTGAGGGAGCAGAGGTGGAGTTGGGGGGAGAGAGAGAGAGAGAGAGAGAGAGAGACAGAGAGAGGGAGAGAGAGAGAGAGAGAGAGA
>NW_008343387.1:650699-651965 GCF_000622305.1 Nannospalax galili | reverse complement strand
GAGAAGGGCTTGGCTTAGGTCATGTAAAAACGAGAACGAGAAGAATCAGGCAACAAAAGAAAAGCATCCTTTTTTTTATTGCTGATTCGAGTTAAATTCCCAAACCCCAGGGCAGCGTCCTGCAATCACTGGGGGGGGGGATACGAGTTATGCGTGTCCCTGCCAGTGACCACAGCATCCTGTAGTCAAAGGCGTTAAATTCCCGAACCCCAGGGCAGCGTCCTGCAATCACTGGGGGGGTGGGGAATACGAGTTGTGCGTGTCCCCGCCAGTGACCACAGCATACTGTAGTCAAAGGCAAGGCGGAACCTCCCATACACCGGTGTAATTTCGAGCGAGTAAAATGAGTTAGAAGAGGTTCTGCAATGTGGTACATGACCAGCCAGTAGGAGAGTGGGCCCGGAAGCCGAGATGGACTGGGAGTGGAGAAGAATGGAGAGGCCTAGATGAAGCTCAGAGTAGCCAGTGAATGGAGGGAGAGGAGAGAGAAAGAGGGAGAGTGAGAGAGAGAGAGGGAGAGCGAGAGAGAGAGAGAGAGAGAGAGACCCAGAGAGAGAGAGAAGATGAGATGTTAGGGGAAAGCAAAAGATGGCAGGAGCGAGGAAGGGAAGGGAGCTGAGGTAGGGAAAAGGATTTGAGTGTGACGGGGAGATAGGTCTGACTCCCAGGTGGGCATGGACAGACACAGTAACTGTGCCAGGCAGTTCAACGGTCGCAGAAACCAGTGTTGTCCAGTGGCCGTGAGTGAGGTCTGGGAGTGACCGAATTTGATTGGAAAGGAGATGAAAAGAGAACTGGCAGAGAGTAGCGAAGGGGAAAGGGGAGAAAGAGGGAGAGAGAGAGCTGAAAGGAACAGGGGAGGGGAGAGAGATAGAGGGTGGAAGTGTACCTTAATGCCAAATTAGTGGTGTTCGCAGAGGCCAGTAATGACAAGCAAGTCCAAAAGTTTTACATGTGAGGTCCCTTGAAGTAAGAGCTGGGTTTTGGCACCATCTGATAGGTAGAGAATGGGTGGGATCGAGCGGGTGGCGTGGATGGAGAGCACGAGTGGATGGATGGGGCACGGAGGCTCAGATGGAATTCTCAGCAGGACACAGATTTATTTCGCATGGGGCACCTTTTCCTCGGGGAAGGGAAAGATGTCAGCTCACGGGTTGTGAGCTGGGACATATATACAGGGGCTTTAGGGTGCAGAAGTGGGGAGAGTTTTGGGGAAAAATCAAGCAGGGGGAAGCAGGAAAAGCAGGGCTTGTAAACCTGGCTTCG
>NW_008343387.1:640535-649651 GCF_000622305.1 Nannospalax galili | reverse complement strand
CATTTGAAAATTGCCCTGTTCTGACTTTTTTCTAGTTCCCTGTCTAGAACCTGTAATGCTAATTACTCTTGCCTTTACTTCTCCTTCACATCTCCTATTCATGATTCAAGGACTTTCTTCTTCCCTTAGAGACAAGAGTTATGCAATTTGGGAGTCTTTTAGATAGACCCACTGAAGGGGTGCTCCAATTGCCTCACCCTGAGTCCCTATTCAGCACGGAAGAAGCCAGAGCGGTTGGTGTCCCTAGTTTATCTTTTCTTAAAGTAGACCAAAGGTTTATTATAGACTTTCATTTTACACCAAAAATTTATAGCTGTAGTGTCTGCATTTATCCCATGAATGAAATCACCTAATAACTTAAAACAGGTCAATTTCTGTCCAATATGGAAAAATATTGCACAAGGTGAGGGGATTTAGGAAACACAGAAGAATGTTGAATTTGCTGTGTAACAGGTTTTCTTATTTTAAGAATGAATCATTCATGCCAACCGAGTGTTTGATAAATGAAAATTAACCTTTTTTAAAGTTGGATTTTTGCTTGTTTCCAGTGAGAGAGCATAGATAGGTTTCCTTTCTGGGCAGTAATTAGTTTGGTATTGCTCATAATACATGGTAGCATTTGCTGCTTGTAATAATGAACAAGGCAATGGTGATTCTAAACAGGGAAAATAGAGTGTTTTCACGTGCTGTCAGTCATTATTACAATTTAGAGTTGGCTGAGGCATTTGTGGTCATTGACTCGGGCTTAGCTATACAAATTTTCCCAGCTGTACAGTAATTTCCTTAAAAGTTACAATCAAAATACCTTCTTGAAATAATGATACCTGCTAGGGATAATAAATAAATTTTTCCATTTCCCTATAGCCATTCCTATCACACAGCTGATTGCACTGATACTACTGTAGTTACCTGAGTTGCAAATATACCACAGTCTCCTGATTTAAACTAGTCAGAGCTTCTTCAGGACAAGGGCACTGTCACATTCACCACTCATCTCTGTAGCAGCTAACACTTTGTGTGGGCCATAATACTGAATGGATTTCAGGTCATAAAAAATGCTCTGTAATTGTATAGGCAGGAGGGTGGGAATTTTCTGCTTCATGAGTCAGGTGGAAAAATGGAAGAGGTTTGCTTAGGGAAAATGGTAAGCCAGGACTGAAATCCAGGCCATCAGTATAATGCTTCTGAGAGGGCCTTTACTCCTGTCAATAAACAAAAATATGTAGAGTATACAGTGGGTTTCTCCCCCACCCCCACCATTTTGTGGATTTCTGTTTATACTAATGTTCTGAATTATTACGACTGAAAATTTTAATTTTATTTAATTTATCCCCCCCCCCGCTATTTTGTGTATATCTGTGTATACAAATGTTCTGTGTTATTTCGACTGAGAATATTAATTTTATTTAATTTATTTTTATTTGTGTGTGTGTGTGTGTGTGTGTGTGTGTGTGTGTGTGTGTGTGTGTAGATATGCACGCCACAGCTCAGGTGTAGAGTCATTGCATGACATATGTGCTCCTATGCAGGCAAAACACTCACACACATAAATCAAAAAATAGTAAAATATTTTTTATGGGCCGGGTGTGGTAGCGCACGCCTTTAATCCCAGCACTTGGGAAGCAGAGGCAGGTGGATCTTTGTGAGTTCAAGGCCAGCCTGGTCTACATAGTGAGTTCCAGGATAGCTGGGGCTACAGGGAGACCCTGTCTCAAAAAGACTGAAAAAAAAAAAAAAAAGCAAAATATTTTTTAAAAGAATTGTGAAAAACACTGGTAACATCAAAGAAAGTCAGGAAACAAACAGTCTTCCGGAGATATTCTGAAATTGGGTAGTAAAGAAATGATAAGCTAAGCAGTTAGGAGCCTTTATGGAGTTGGGCATTGAAAGGGATCCAACTGATGCACTCATCCAAAGGGTAACAGACTCACTGCAAAGCCCAGTGCAAGCTGTGGAATCCCAGGGAGCTGGGAGATATAGAAGCAAATGCTTTACAGGTTTTATGGTTCACTTAATAATGAAGTATATATAGCCAAGCACAGCGACAGACTACAGGAGTGAGTTTGGGAAACTGAGTTTCAAAAGAAAATTGAGTGTCTATGTGCTGTTTATACATTCCAAGTGTTTGACTTCTGATAAAGTAACATCTCAGAATCGTATCATGACAGAGGTGCTTCTGCCGTATTCGGGCATTCTCATGAATGTATAAGCCTAAGGGGATTTCTTGTACAGTGAATACAGTTTGAAATGGTATGAAAGTTTGTAGGGAAGTACATTTTCCACTATGATTAAAAACATAAATTATCAAACTCACTAGGTTTATATGTCAGCAGGATTTCCCATTAGTGATGCTTTAAGTCTACGTATTGTTGATCATAGCTCTACCCTAGTGAAGGTGAATCTAATCCATTCTTAAAAAAGACAGTGAAGTGCCATAGACTTTAGACTCCTAGTTTACCTCGTGATCCACATGAAGTTCTAGTATTCCTTTTTTTATACTTAGTTCTCTAATTTTCTCTAAAGAGCTTTTACCCATGCTCGCTGGTTTCATGTATCAACATAAACACTTTTAAATATCTTTGTAGTCAACAGTTGCTTTTGTTTTTATTAACCACAGCAATATGAGTATTTGAGAGAATATATGGGTATTCATAGACATTGATTTAAAATTCTCCCATTGTCCAAGAGTAGCAAGTGCTTTATTTTGCTTTTCTTTTGAAACAGATGCTAGGAAAGTCAGACCAATGTCTGCTACTGAAATATGCTTATAGGCCATTTTCCACTTTTTAAGCCACATGGCTTTATCTGCCAGTTCAGCTATTTCTGATAAAAATGTAGTATGGTGAGTATAAGTTTATACACTTAAGTTTAAACCCATGAAAATACAAGTTCTGTATGTAAGGGTTCATTGATAAGTAATAGTTTTAATAACTATAATGGTATAAGATTAGCCCTACTGAGTTTTTTTAATTGAAAATATATGGAAAAGAATTTGAATAGGAGCATTGTCTCTAATCTCACTAATAAAACTAGAAACAAGTTATAGAATGAGAAATCAAAAATGTTAAATAATTTCAAGAATCAAAGAAAAGTATTGCAAAAATTAGAACATACTTAAAATTGAACAACAATTAAATATGATATATTAAAAACTTCTTGAGGAATCTAAATAGTATTTTGAAGGGAAATTTGTAATCTCAGAAGAAATAATCTAAATAAATTTTGAAAGATTAAATATTATTAACACCATCACTCACTATACACATGAAGAAAGACCAACAGAAAACACACTAAAAGTAAATAATAGGGACAGTGAGATGGCTTAGCTGGTAAAGGTGTTTGCTGTCAAGCCTGATAATCTGAGTTTGATAAACCAGTACCCACAAGGTGGAAGGAAATAACCAACTCTTGACAGTCATCCTCTGACCTTCATATGCATGTGATGGCACACACAAATAATATAGATAGATAGATAGATAGATAGATAGATAGATAGATAGATAGATAGATAGATGATAGATAACAGATAATAATAAATATATATGCATACATATAAAATACTTGTAACAAAAATTTTAAAGTAATAATTAAAAGTCATTAATAATGAAGTTGAAAAAGCAATCAAGTTCTTTGAAAACTTGGTTGAATAAACTTTTGACAAATTGGACAAAAACAATGAGACAAAATGTCAGCGTATGCAGCATACACATGCGCTCACCTGATGTGCGTGTACCGGCCAATGGAGGAGAGGATACAACTGCTTTTGGGTCATCACTCAACAAGGACCCAGAGGAGCCAGAAATTGAGCTCATGTTGTTTGGTTTGGGAAATGTTTTTATGACAGTAATATGAGCTTTTCTAAGAACGTATCCTTTTCATTTATGTTTGCTTGGGATCATTGGATTAATAGGTCTGAGCAAAATAAATGACAGTGTCTGCTCAGGTCTCCATAGCTTGAATTCTAATTCTCTCCTTTTTTTTTTTTTTTTTTAATCTTTTTGAGACAGGGTCTCCCTGTACTCTCAGCTGGCCTGGAAGTTGCCATGTAGACCAAGCTGGCCTTGAACTCACAGAGATCCACCTGCTTCTGTTTCCCAAGTGAAGTGCTGGGATTAAGGTTGTGTACCACCATGCCCAGCTACACTGTCTGCTCAATATTGCACAGTTTCTCCTAATAGAACCTGCCAGCCCAGCACTCAGTCCTTGCCTCTCTCAGACATGCAGGGTATGGTTTCTGCCTGGTTCAGTGGGTCCTCTGGGGAATATGTTGACCTCATTTTAGATTTCACTATTGGAAAGTACAATTTTGGCTCTTTCTTTAGCCTAATTTTCAAAGACATCTTCATCAGCTCTAAAGATGATTTTTTCCACTTGTTTGTGTGTATATATATATTCCTTAAGAGCATGAGAGAGATAATTTGCTGGAACCATCACTGTTATGATTCATAGGTTTTACAGCTAGGTAGGGTCATTGTATGATGAAACTTGAATAGAATCTTCCAATACTATGAGAGTTAATGTTTGGGCAGTAGGCTTCTAGGTTAGTTGTAGCTCAACTGCTCCAAGTCCTGTGTCTAAAATACATCGTATCTTTAGCAATAGGGTCCTATGTTCAAATTCTGAAAAGCAATCAAGGGCTATGGAAATAGCTTATATTATTTTGGGGGACTCTTGGAATACCCTGACCGACGCAAAGGATGGTTTCCTTTTCATGGCACTGTGATTTTTTGTTATATAAGCTTCAGCTATACACATGCATTCACACATGTGCACACACACACACAATATATGTATTTTCAATAGACTTATGAACACTTCCTTTTGGCTTTTCACACCACTTAAGTATTATGTATCTTTCTTTCCACTCTCTCCTCCTAAATAGCACTCCCTCTTCCCTCCCAAGTTAAAAACAAAACCAGTTTTCACCCATTTCTCCCTTGAAATGGCTGTCTCCTATTCCTCTCTTGAGCTCTTTCCTCTCCTTTACCACCATTGTTCCTTTCCACTTTTCCTGGCTCCAGTGATTTCATCAGGTCATGTGCTCACATCTAAAGATTTGAAGCTAGGATCCACAAACAAGAGCAAACATGTGTTTCTCCTTCATCTGAGTCTGGGTTACCTCAGTATAACAGTTTCTAGTTCCATCGATTTGCCTGAAATTTTCTTTATTTCATTTTTCTTTACCACTGAATAGAACTCAATTGTGTAAATGTGCCACATTTTCATTTAGATATTTATTAGCAGATAGTCTGGTTGTTTCCATTTCCCAGCTATTGTAAAAAGAGCAGCAATCAAGTTCTTCGGGTATATTAAGTTCTGTTTTTGGCCTTATAAGAACTCTCTACACTGATTTCCACAGTGGCTATAGCCGTTTATAATCCCACCAGCAGTGAAGAGAGTTCCCTTTCCCCACATCCTTGCTGGCATTTGTTGTCACTTGTTCTCTTGATCTTAGCTATTCTGACTGCGGTGGATTTATGTACCTCTAGCCATCAGAAATGCATCATATCATCAAAGTTCAGGCTGTTTTGTCTGAAGGCACTGCACATTAATTAAGTAACTTCTTTATTTTTTAAACTCTCTTCATAGTCTGTCATTTAAGTTCAACCCTCACATACACCCATAGGTACAAAGTTGATTTTTTTCATTTGTTAAGTATAAAATGATTAATCATTTCAAAAGTACAGTCTATAGACTTTCCCATCAGTGAAATGTAGATTTTATTCTGTAAGTCAGGATGGGAAGATGGGATAACATGAAGAAGGCATGTGGCTTATCAATGCTCATACATGATCTCAAAGCTTGAAACTAAATAAAAAACTAACAGGGCTTGCAAATGAATTCTCGAGGGTTCAAGCCTCCCAGAGAAAGTAAGGAAAATCTAAAATGGGTTTGAGGAGCATGCTTACTTCCACAATGGGAGCAGATGGAAAATGAAAGAGCATAAAGAAGGTGGGAGAATTCCTCTCCGTATTCCTGCAATCTGCTGAGAGTTCAGTTTAAGTGTTCTTGCCCCACAAAAAGTAGTGTGAAATGAATTTGGGGACAAGTTTGTAAAAGCAAAGCTGGTCCTCTCATTTTCTTGGGACATCTGCTTCAAAAGCACCACTGTTTCATTTCAGGAATCCAACCAAAGTAATTATCCTGCTGAGATGTGGGGAGGAAAGAGAAATATTTTTAAGAAGATGTATATAACAAGAAACATCAATGAAGGAGGAAAGTCATCTCCATCATTAGCCAGTTGCCACACTTAAATAAATAAAAGTTGAGGAGGGAAACTAGAGTCTTGTGCATATTAGGTGTGATGGTTTGAATGAGAATGTCCCCTATAAGCTCCAAGTGTTTGGACATTTTGTCCCCAATAAGTGGAGCTATTGTAAGAGGTTTTAGGAGATGCCACCATCCTGAAGGAAGCATGTCATTGGGTTGAGCTTTGAGTGTTCTTAAGCCTTGCTGGATTTCCCGTCTCGCTCTGCTTCCTGTACCTACTTGGAGATGTGATCATTCAGCTTTCTGCTCCAGCAATTGCTTTCTGCCATGCCCCTACACCATTATGAACCTTTACCCCAGAAGCTCAAAAAAGCTCTTACTTCTGTAAAGCCGCCTTGGTCATAGTGTGTTATCACTGTGACAGAAAAGTAACTAATACACTAGGTAAGAAACTTAATGCTGAGATATGCCCAAGCATATCTCTTCATACGCATAACCTGCTGACAGGAGATGCCAATAGTACAGGAAGTAAATATTGTCTCAGTAGAGATATGTACAGGTAGATATTTTTCTGTGATTGGATAAAGATGCTAGCTGTTATATTTCTCTTAATTGAATTTAATATCTTAATGAGTGAATTGTGCAAATTATTGAAGCTGAAACTCAGAACATAACTCTTGCTCAGATTCCATAGAGTGACTACTATCACCTTTGACAATACTGAGCCTCATTTTCAGGGAATATTAGTTTTGTTGGGTTAATTTCTTTATATTTACTGTTTCCTAAATTTGAGATGGCAGAGTGCTTCAATGCTATGATGACTTTGTGCACTCTACAGGCTCTTTGGACCTTATGATAGTGAAATACATGAGAAATTGTCCATTAACTAAGTTGCTCTCCTGAAGATAGCAAAGACTCTTGCCCATTTCCATGAAGGTATACCAGGCTGTTTCTTCTCAAGTAACTTCAGCTCCACTAGGGCATTAAAAGCCCCATTGATTAGACTGAGCAAACTGATTAAAAGAAGATATTTTTCTGCATACTTAAAGGTCAAGTGAACTTTATTTGGGAACTTAATAAGAGTGGACTTAAAGTTTGAATGGAATTATAATATTTCCATTAGTCTCACCAAGAAACTTACAATGAGAGGAGGTAAACCCATATTGAATTTTTAGCCCTTCAGTTGAAGGCATGTTGTTACTAGAGGGTCCCAATACCATTACTTGATTTCTTTGAAGAACCATAATTAGATACATTGAAAAACACTACTGCAATTAATTCAGAATGCAAAATAAGAATCTTCAATAAATGTTCAGCTTTTGGTGCAATTTAAACTTTGTACTCATTTCAGAGACTTATATTCTACATTATTTTGAAGGTATGTTCAATGGATATATTTTGTACTGGTTTCTAATGGTTTCATGAAGAACACAAAAGCTCAGCAGCATATTCATGGGTTGGTGTCATTGAAATGGACTGTAAAGCTACCTTTGTATAAATCAGAGCCGTCCAGTCCTCGGGGGGTAGTCATGTATCAGGGTAAGTACAGACTTAATAGATACACTTACAGACAGAAAAAGTCAGGAAAAGCACTATAAGTTTTATCATTTTTAGAGAAGTTTAACAGTAAAACTGTTGAGGCTGGAGAGATGGCTCAGCAGTTAAGAGTACTGGCTCCCAGAACCCACATGGCAGCTAAGAACCATCCGTAACTCCAGTTCCAGGGGATCCAACACCATTTTCAGTCACCTGTGGGCATTGCATGACACCAGTGGACTTACACACATGCAGGCAGTACACTCGTACACAAAAAAATAAAAACGAATAAATTTTAAAAAGTAATACTGTTAAAAGTACAAGGGCCTTGTAGTATTTGGGAATAACCGTTAAAATAATGTTGCAAAACAGTATATATCTGACAAATTATATGTATGTAAATAAAAGAAATAAGAATAGAGATGCATTAATAGATGAATCAAATACAAATAAAAAGGGATAAATGGTATTATAAAACAAGAGATACGTAGTAATGCTAAGTGTAAAAAGATTAAAACAGCAGCAGGGAAAGTTTCAATATTGTTGAATTATTTTTCTTAGAACCCCGGCTGTGCTCTGCTTACTGCGAATCTCTATTGCATATCAGAAGACAGAAATCTTGAAAATGAAAAGAAAGAATAAAATAAAATGTGCATATATTAATTAAATTGTAATTAACATATTAAATGATGGACAATAATGAGTTTTCAACAAATAAAGAAGTGAAACAGTTAACCATTGTCCTCTTACCACTGTGGAATTAAACTGTGTTTAAATGACCAAAGGAACTAGTAAATAACTCCCTACACATGAAACAGCACTTTTCTAAATATTTCATGGTTCAATAGAAAAAGTACACTGAAAATTAAGATATGTTTTAATCTTTATGAAATTTAAAACATGACAATTATCAAATAGTAGGGCATAGAGATAACAGAAATAGCTCTTTAAAATACTCAATACTTCTCACAAAGAAAAATTCTACCAGAAAGTCTTCAGCAATCATTTTTTTTTCCAAATTGAACAAGAAGATATAAAATCAATCTCTCACAAATTATTGTACAGAATGCACAGAAAAGAGAATAGCTTCCATTTCTTTTCTCAAAGCTAGCATGAATTTGTTAAAGAATATCACAATATACATACATATTTGCCAATAGGTAGATATTCTAATCTATTTAAGTAGATAAACAACCATATAAAAATATCTATCTGTCTTAAGGAAAATCTAATACATGGGCAAGAATAAATTAGAAAGGCATTCTAAAAAGTATAATATCATTGTAAAAATTAAGAAGAATAAAAATGAATTTCAATATGTCCTCTCAATGTCAATATCATGAAATGGAATTAATAAAATAAATTTTGTT
>NW_008343387.1:634072-640518 GCF_000622305.1 Nannospalax galili | reverse complement strand
ATATATACCCACATATATATATAATATGTTACTATTGATATTAATGCTAAAATCCCATAATAGTGATGCTTAGTCAACTCATATACTAATCACATAAAACTATTGATGAGAATACACCACAGTCTCCTATTACCTGAGGAAGGAGAAATGGAATTAAAAATATGAATAATGACAGATGAGAAAATGCACAAAAGAAAAGGAGAGACAAAGAAGGTATTCAATGACTAGACAATATTCTGGTAGGCACCCAATCAACTATATTGGTACAATTTTATTTCTCAATGGTCCAGACGTGCGAATTTTAAGGGGCTAGGGAAACGGTTCAGTGAATGAAGTACTTGCTGCCAGGTCTGATGTCTTGAGTTCAATTCCTGGGACCCACATGATAAAAGGAGAGAACTGACTCTCAGGAGTTATCTTTTACCTCCACAGGTGCATCATCGCATGTGTATGCTAGACACACAAATAAATGTAATAATTTTAAACGCTTGAATATACCCATGAAAATGCACCTGTATTGTAAATAGAGTTGACTCTGTGTTGTCTACTAGAGTCATTTTAACTACATACAGTTAGTTTAAAAATAAATGGATAAAAGACTAATATTAATTTCAGACAGATCAAATTTAGAACAAGGAAATTGGCAGGGACACAGAATACTGCATCGAGAGAGAAGAGGTCAGTTTTCAGAAAGCAATCCCTTTCGGTTATAAATCATAGATGAAAATACATAAGACAAGATTTGACAGAACTTAAGGAATATAGAATTATACATAAAAAAGAAATAGTGAAGTTCTTATATTGAAGCCATATATGAAGAAAGGCCCTTTACACAAATTAATTTCAGTAGAGTGGGACCTAATCCTTTATGCCTGGTGTCCTTCTAAAGGGGAATTTGGACACAGACATGCAAATAATGACACTGTCCAGTAACCATGAAGCAAGAACTTGGGGTGATGTGCCTATAAAGATGTGAAAGTTGTTAGAAAACCATCTGAGCTGGAGAGAGGCTTTCAATAGATTTTCCTGGACCACCCACAGGAAGTGACACTGTTACCACCTAATATAGACTCAAAACCTCCAGGAGTCTGAGACAATATCTGTTGTGTAACCCACTGGGCTGTATTACAATAGAGCTAGCAAACTAATGCTAAGATCTTTATGTGGAAAAACTACCAAAGCCCAGGCATACATCTTAGAAAGGCTGACAATACCAAATGCTGGCAAGAAAATAACACGCTTTCACTCCTGCTAGTGATCTGAAATGACAGAGGCACTTTGGAAGAAATTTTGTCAATTTCTGACAAAACTGAATAGTGTTTCCATATTATCCAACATCAATATTCCTAGGTATGTAAATAATTGAAATAGTATCAAAACAAAATCCCCGCATAGCAGTGTTTATAACAACTTTATAAATAATGTATAATTTCCATAAATTCAAAACAACAAAGATGTTCTTTAATGAGTGACTATGAATTCATTCAGTGGAATATTACTCAGAGACAAAAAGAGAAATTCTATCAAGGATGAATCTTAGATGCATATTTTCAGAGAAAATGAATCAGTTTTATATGTTTCTAATTATATGATACTCTGGAAATGATTAAAGTATAAAGACAGTAAATGATGAGTGGTTGCTAGGATGAGTGTTGCTTGGTGGAAAGTGAGAGTTGATTAGGTGAAGGAATCAGAATTTTGAGAGCAATGAAACTATCCTGCTTGGTACTGTGGCAATGGCTGGGTGACATTTTGCCTGTGTCCAAATAGAACTTCATGTCACAGAGAATCAGTGCTAAGGACTCACCTTAAGAAAGTGATAATAAGAGGTCAGGGGTCCCAGAAAAAGAGTTCAGATTATGACAAGTGTCTAAAGACATTAGAAAGCATTAAACAATCTCAATGAAGAGAGTGCTGTAGGAGAGTTCTGTGTGAATTTGTATAGGTTTGCTTTGTCTTGGTTTTATAGATTCCTGTCATTTCTAGTCACTTAAGTCAGAAAGGACAGGAGTCTACAGTGAGCCATTGGTAGTGGAGTAGTGGGCTTCATATAAAAACTAAGGAAACTGAATAAACTACAGACTTAATAATACTTAATAATACTTACCAGTTCATTAACTATAGCAAATATACCATATTTCAGGAAGCTAGAAATCATGGGGAAGTTGGGTATGGAGCATGTAGAAATAATTTGATTTTATTATACTAAATGTTGAACTCTTAAAAATATTTTTTTCTTTTAAATATAAGAATAAGTTGGAAGAGCACACAGGTTGATTTGAAAGGGATTGCAGTTGCTAAATTTTGGAGTAATTCAAATGGCAGTAATGATTGCCATTCAGTGTAATCTATAAAATAGGACTTTTCTCCATAAGTAGAGACTTATGTACATAGACAATCAAATAAATAAACACAAAAAGAAAGGGATACCATTCCTTACAACAAAATACTAACAATAGAAATAGAAACATCACCACTAGGCACTCAACACTGTGTTAATTGCTTCATGAAACTAACTCATGATTACAAATATGGACTTTTACATAGTTTCAGTGAATCTCCCTGCAGTGTTACAGTGTAGAAACCAAAGGACACCCACTGGTTGGGTTACAGATGTATACACACGTAATCAAATGATCAAAATTAAATTTATCAGTACCTAAACATATTGGTATCATATATCTCCCAGCATGATACTCTGCAAAGAGTACAATAATGTTTGTAGTATTCATTTAGTGATTTAGAATGGCAATCTAATCAGGTGAAAATATATGTTAACCTCAATTTTAGAGATATTCTACAAAGAAATTATCAATATTCTTTGCAAGTGTCATGAAAGGTCATAAAAAGCAAAGAATGACAGGGAATTATTCCAGACTGGACCAAGAAAACATAGAAACTACTTTACAATTATGAGTCTTAGATGGGTCATTTTGGTTAAATTTGAATAAATTCTGTAGATTGATGATGTTGCAAGCAAGTATGTCAATCATCAAAAATTCATATGCTGAAGCCCTAACTTCTAGTGCACCTGCAGTTGAAGTGAAGCAGTAACTGAGGTGAATGGTCATAGAGCTATGTTCCTTGGCACTAGAACTAGTGTCCTTATACCAAGAGATACTGCACATCTTGCTCTTTATGCACACACTGTGGCAAAGAACCATGGAAGCATGTGGTGACAGATTGGCTTCCTCAAACCCACATGGTAGGGTCCAGATAACAATTTTCCCAGACTGTGATAAAGTGATGGTGTTAGAGGGACCCTGCCTGTGGTATTTGTTATAGCAACCTTGCAGAGTAACACATCCAAATGGTGCTCAATAGGGCACATCACTGTTACTTCCTGTTACTGAGGACTGTATTCTGCACAGTTCGAGCAGCTGAGGCATGTACAACATTATGTTTACAACTTAAGTCTAAAATTTTTTTGACTAAAAAAAGTCTGTTTAAAATAAAAGAACATCAAAATCATAATCAAGAAGTGATATTTAAGAGGCTTGAGAGATGGCTCAGCATTACAATCACTGGCTGCTCTTGCAGAAGACTTGGGTCTGACCCCAGCACCCACATGGTAGGTACAACTGTCTGTAACCCCAGGTCCAGGGGATCTGATGCTCTTTGGCCTTCACAGAAATTGCACACATGTGGTGTACTTATATACATGGAAGCCAATCATATACATAAAATAAAGACAAATAAAAAATTTAAAAAGGTAAGAACTAACATTTAAGTTTGAGAGGTACTTTATTAATTTTTGTACTTTTGTATTATAAAATAGTTTATCCTTAAAAAAAATATGGAACAATCATTTCTTTCCAGTAAAGATGATGAGCCAAGCGGCAGAAATTCAAAAGATTAGTGATATCTGCGTGGAAGAAGCTCAGGTCCTCCAAACCCTCCACCTAATGGTCAGAACACTGTTAGGTCTGTGAAGAAACCAGAACTTTCCAAAGCAAAATGACCCCTCATGACCAGACATTGACAGTTATTCTGATTGTGGTAGGGTAAGGCATGAACAGGACTCTCCAAGCCCTGGCTGGCAATCTGTGGAAAAGCACTGGCATAGGAGGATGCTGAGAAAGGCAAGGAAGTAGGGAGGGAGGTGGGGATGCTCAGAGTCACCACTCAGTTGTAGGTGCTGACTTCCCCATCTCCTCTGAATTACAGTTCAACATCTTACATTTCATGTTTGAAACTTCATTCATTGACTCAATAAACTCTCAGTTGATTTTTTTTCTGAAAGCGTAGTGGTACACACCTTTAATCCCAGTACTTGAGAGGCAGACACAGGCAGATCTTTGTGAGTTTGAGGCCAGCCTCGTGTACATAACGAGTTCTAGGCCAGCTGGGACGTACAGGGAGAACCTGTCTCAAAAAGATACAAAATAAAACATTTAAAAAGTAAAGTAAAATAAAAAAGGATGATTAAGAAAAAATATCTTAAGTTTTATGCAGTTATTCATGGACATTGCAACCTGTCAGGGTAATGAGGTATTTTTTTCTTTCTGATCTTTTAAATGCTGCTGTGTCTCAATTTTTTCACCTGCCACATGAAGTTAGTCATGACTTAGGTGGCACCAATTCTGTGGAATAACCCAGACAGACTTAGCACTGTGGCAATATACAAATGTTCCATGAATGTCAGACATTATACCATTGTGTATTACTAATATGTTTTTCTCACTAATTACAAAGTCAGTCACATAATTATTTCTTACATTTCAATGTCTGTTAATTAAAATATGCATTGTACTATGAAGTTAACAAATGAGGAAGATTACTTTCCCAAATTTTCAGCTTTAAAATATTTGTGTTTTGTGGAACAATGTAACCTTTTATGCTTTGAGTTGTACTTTAAAAAATGATACCCATTACCAACATGGATGATTGAACAGTGGTAAGCTACCTGCTGTGCTGAATACATGCCAATGTGCTGATGTATTGGAGCTCATTATGGCTTTCAAGAAAATGCCAGCAAACCTAGGCTCAACCAGTTTATGGAATCTTTTCCTTTATTATCTTTCTCATATCTAAGTCAATCTTTTATTTTTTAGAAAGCACCATGTTTTATGATTTCTAGTAAATGAAACAGATTATTCTGATAGTCTTAAAAGGTACTACTTGATATTTCTATTATCATACCAATACAGCTCTTTTCCTTAAAGATTTCTCTGAATAATTGCTGTTGACAACATTTACAAGTACAATTTGTGGTGAAGCCTTCTCACTATTCTCTTGGCAAATGAACCATACCTTACTTGCAAAAAAGTAAATAAAACATGGTGATGCATACTATTCTAAGTGTGGAAGAATTACTTACTGCTTACAGAAATCCTGATTTATGAAGACATTGAATTTAAAGAGTTATAGAAGATAGAAAGGCATAAAAAAAATCAAACTGCAATATTAACTTTCTTCCTAATGGCAATTGCCAAGCAGCTGTGTTTTAACCAGTACAAGAGTTTATTTGGCTATGAACTCACAGCAGTGGTGACCATGCACAAGACCCACACAAGCTCAAACTGAACAAAACCGAGCATAGAAGTGGGAAAATGGGTATGTGAAAGAAAGTTCCCAGAAAGAACTCCAGTATCTTGGACTGAATTTCATGCAAGACTGACCAACTGATGAGTACTCTGGGGAGAGTCTGGAATGTTGCAGAGCCAGAGCCTATTCACAAATTATCTGGGATCATCTTTAACCCCATAAAAATTGCTGCATCTTCCCTACCTCTGTTTCTAAATTAACATTCTTATGACTAATGAAATTTAGCGAACCACCAGGTCCACAAGGATCAAAAGCTAAGAATGTCATCAGATAGCATCTGAGACCTATAGTAGAACACCCCCCACCCTCCACCCCCAGCTTTGCTATGACCTGCCTACTGAATGTATCCACAAATGTATTTGAAGTGTCTTGATTTATGACTTTTCATTGCTCTGTTACTATAAAAACGTAATGTTACTGCTACTACACTGGAGCATGGAATTTTGGGTAATCTGAATCTGTGTTCCTGGGCCATGGTCACTCATATTTGGCTCCAGAATAAACCACCTTTTACCCTGTGAGGTGAGAGTTATGCTTTTGTGTTAACAGCCTAGATAAATTCACCAGTCGCTAGCAGATGGACGAACATCAAGGCACATTTGGGGACACGAACTTGGCTCGATAGGCTTTCACAAATATGACAGAATGCGCGAAATCTAGGGGAGGCACTGTGGAGGGATGCAAATAGGGGAGGGGGTCTAAATATGATCAAAAAGTATTATATGAAATTTGTAAAAATTCAGTAAATAATATAATTTTATCTTGAAAGGATCATCATTAGTGAATCTGACTGGATGCCATGTATATGTTGACATGTGTGTGAACCTATTTCTTCATAGCATTAAAATATCACCATTCATACCAGTTTTTGCCTAAAAACTATCCAAAACACAAATAAA
>NW_008343387.1:623133-634045 GCF_000622305.1 Nannospalax galili | reverse complement strand
ATACTATATATTATGTATAATTCTGAAAGCTAATATGTCAAATATAGAACATTGTAAATGAGTTATAAAACCATTACAGTATATATTATTAAATATGAAATTCAAATATTTTATTATTCTGCTGAAATTAGCAGCAGATAGATTCTCATAGTAAGCAATGTAAAATACAAATTCATTTTACATGAATCTGAAAGTGCAAGATTATTTTTAGACAAGTAAGTTAAAAAAAATCAATACATTAAGGATTCCATGGTGGAGTTTAAGCATCTTTTTTGAGAATTCTTTCCCCCTAGACATGAGAAATCTCTTCACAGATCCACAGCATAATGTTTCTAAATTTAGAGTGAGTACCCTCCAGGCTCAAACTCTCCAACTCAGCACTCTCACAGCTCCTTTTTCTTTAGTAGCTAGCAGCATAATCCTGGGCCTTCACACCCCGCTTATATCTGCAATGGACGGGGGACTTCATTTTTGTAACTTCCAGTGCATTTTTTTTAACTTTGTCAAATGTTCTTTAATTTCATAGACAATATGAAACATATTATATAAGCACACATCAGTTTTACAGTAGAGTTTCAAAGAGTATACAAATTAGAATACAGAGGTTAAACACTGTTGTACTAACTACATCTTGAACTTGATATAAAAGTTCCAATTCAAATATTAGCCAGCCTGAATGCTTTACTCTTCCCACAATATAAAATGATATTTTGAGATGCAAATTTTATACTGAACTATATAAACTATATACACATATAAAATAATCATTAAAAACTCAACATGAGGATTTATATTCACTATAAAAATATATTGGCAGTCACTTTTCTTATAAAGGTACCATTCACTACATTACAAAATAGTCTGTAACATAAAATTGCTCAATAACAGTACTATTTTAGAACCTGACAAACTTACTTTAAATTGATTATAAAATCCTCTTGGAAAAGCTTTGGTATACATCTTCAGAAAGTGTTTTAAAATATTTTAAGGACATCTGTAAATACTTCATTCTATTAAAGCACAAAATAAGAAGTAATGGATATTCAACTGCGTAAGTATTATAGAATCAAAAAATCTATTTATTATATATTTGTAAAAAAATCACCCTTACCAGAGGAAAAATAAACTATTTAAAAGTATCAAACTTTCAAACAGTTCTACTTCCATATGATAAAAAATGTTACAAAATCACCATATTCCATTTATGTACCTTACCTGCCTTTTTAGGACAAGACCTTATAAATGGTTAACCCAGTCTCAAAAACCCTGAAGTCCAACAAAATAAACTTTAAAACTCATCTAAACATTTCCAATACATTTTAAGAGGGATTTCCTATTGGCATAAAGTCATTGTTTACTGAGTATTCTTAGGCTATGGTGAATAGATTTGGGCGTGGAAGCTAAGGCAAAGCTGCACTGCTTTGCATTATAATAGCATGGGGAAAAAAATCAGAATTTTGAAAACTGAAAGCCCTTTGTCTAGACCTGCTAGACAGAGTGAGGAAAACAGCAACATTCTTTAGTAATGAGAGTGGGGGGAAAAAGGGCATGGGAGAGCAGATGATTTTAGTTTGGCCTGTCCAGGCCCACTCCTCAGAGCAAAAGGGCCTTGGGGGCCTTTGGGAAATGATTCAGTCATGAGGTCCTTTGCTCAGGGAATTAGTGAAACAAGAGAGAACATCCCTCCCTGTTCTAGCAGATGAGAACAGGGAAAACAGCTGACTACGACCTAGGAAACAGGCTCACCTCAAACTGAATTTGCTTCAGTCTTGATCTTGTACTTCCAGCTTCCAGAAATGTTTAAAGTAAGTATATATTGTTTGCAAGTCGCCCACTTGGTGGTGTTCTGTTGTAGTAGTCTCAAAACACAAAGACACAGTTGAAGGGTAATTTCAAGTAACAGAAAGAATGAGGCACATGAGGGAGCCCCTGCAGAGAAGAGCGTTTTTTAAGGATGAACTCTGTAGATGGAAGGGCATAAACAGCTAATATGGTGCCCATGAGCGAGAGAGTGGATTGATGACTGCTTAGCAGCCCAGTCCAGGGTACAGGATGGCCTCATAGAAGGCCAGCCCAGTTTTAACAGTTCTAGTCAAAAAAGAATAGGAAAACAACAAGCAAACAGCAATTCAGGGAAGACCTGAGAGAGCTCAGGTGGAACGAAGTGAGCATCAACAAGGGGATCATAAGTCAAATGTGGTGATTTGAACATCTTCCTTAAAAGGTGTCAATTCATGTTAAGACCTGAAGTGGCTTGCCTAAAGAGAGGCAATGAGATAGGGAAGAGTAAAGAGGATATTTCTCAGTGGGAGCAGGGGACAGAGCATGTGTTTATGGGCTAGTGAAGATCTGCACAGGAGATTTGCAGTCCACATGGCTTATTTACACTTATTGTAAATACTAATCTTCTAACGTTTATGTTTTCCTTAAACTCATACTTACTGATCACCCACTCTGTTTTGGGAGACTTATATGGATTGCCTCCCTTACTCATAACAGTAATCCTCATTACATTCCCCATTTCATAAAAGGTGGGATCCAGAGAAACAAACTCTTGAACTCTCTTATCAGAAAGATTTCAAAGTGCCTTACTTTTGAAGGTGTACACTAGAGCTAAAGATTAGGTGTAATACAGACAGGACATCAACTCTATAGTACACTTCAAATATATTTCTGTTACTTTATCTTCAAAAGAGATGTTTGGACAAGTACCATAAGTAAGTCAAACAGAAAAACTTCTTTGTTTGACGTCAAGAAATTCTTAGTCCTGATCACACTAACTCTACCTGAAAAGGTATTAAAATACCTACTCATGGGAGTCTACCACAGAACAGACTTCCTTAGGGTGGCACTCAGCCACCAGCCCATTCTAAAATTCCCTCTATGATTCTTCTGTACATGAGGGATAGTTTCACTGCAGTAGTTGAGGAGGGAGTACTACAAGCAATTGCTGGAGCCAAATACTAGAAGGCAGTTAAGGGAGCAAAACCAGAGAATGGACAAGTAGGTAAGGCTAATGGAATGGTTCTTGGCATGGAGGTCAGCTGTTATGAAAACTCAGAGTTTTTATTCTGGATATCTAGGTATTTCCTACAATTCCATAACCATTCTGGATGAAATACAATGTCTTAGAATGCTCAAATTGATAGATAAAAAGTAGCTGTATGATGAATAGGGTTGATCAGGAGAAAGTAGTTTATTAGCAAAGGAACACATGGGACAGATTCCCTTCCTCAGGGGAGGGGGGAATGTCTGCCCAGGTCTTGAGCTGGGGTCTTTTTTAAGGAGGGAGGCTTCTGCTTCTGGTGGAAGGTGGGAAGATTTTTTTTAAGTTGGGGGGGGAGTGGGAGAGTGGGACAGTTAAAACCTGTTCTCTTTAGAGATCAAAGGGGAAGCCTGCTGTGTTGGCCAAACAGTGGGAAAAAGTCTACTTCTCTTGACTTCAGAGACCAGGGTGCTTATCAGCTGGATTACCTTTTCTCAGGAGCTTGAGAAGTCCTTGAGACCCTGTTGGTGAGGGGGCAGGGCTATCTGAACCTTAACACAAATCATAGGCTTTTTCCCTCTCCCCCCCACTTCCCCCTCATCCCATTCTCCCTGTCATTGTGTGGTCGTGGATATGGATTTGGACATTGTGTAATGTTAGAAAAACAAGAAAAGTCAATTAAATCACTCTACTAGTATTAAATAAATTCCAAGAAAATGGATAAGCAAATTATTAACATTATGTATTTTTTGTTCCAAGTATTGAAAGTTCTGAATACTAAAGAGTTTCCAGCTATGAAAAGTAATTGAACATAGGTATTTACAAAATGTTTACCAAACACAAGTTAAGAGAGGGCCAACCAGCCCAAGAATTACTGTGTCAACTACTTCAATCTCTGAAAGCATCCTGTGAGGTAAGTACTATGTCTAACTACATTTTATAGACAGGAATCAGAGTAGTTGGGGGTGAAGAGTCACATGTGACTTTGCCATTCAGAAGTTGGCAACTTTGAGCAGGTATCTGATATTTCTAATTAGCATTCTTGTCTATAAAATCTTCTCAGACATAGTACTTACCTCACAGGATTCTTTCAGAGATTGACGTAGTTGACACAACAATTCTTTAAAATAATTCATAAAACATAGTCACTGTGCTGGGTAGTAGTGTCAACTTGATACACCTGGGTTGAGGAGCCTCAACTGGGAAATTACCTTCATTGGACTGGCCTGTGGCCATGTCCATGGGGAACCTTCTTGACTGTTGAGTGATGTGGAAGGGGGGTCCAGCCCACTGTGGGTGTTGCCACCCCTGAGCAGGTGGGCCTGTGCTGCATACGAAAGCAGGCTGAGCAGGAGCCGGAGAAGCAAGCCAGTAAGCACGAGTGTTCCTCCACGGCCTGTCCTCTAGCTCCTGCCTCCAGGTTTCTGCCCTGAGTTCCTACCTTGGGCTCAATGATGAACTGTGATCCAGAAGATGTAAGATAAATAAACCCTTTCCTCCTCAAGTTGGTAGTGGTCAGAGTGTTTTGTCACAGCAATGAAGAAATAAACTAGGACAGTCAGTAATTTAAAATGCCGATTGGAGTACAATAGACTATATGAGACAAAATATACTTTATGGCAGTTGTAGGGTATTAATTAACAAAAACAGTAAGGCAAAACAGACCAACAGAAAATTCTGGAGGCAGAATTACTACTATTCCTATTTTATTTTACATTAAGCTTTAGAAATTATAAAATGACTGAACACCACTAGCATTGAATTAGAAAAGTCTAGAACTGATGAAACCTAGAGAAATTTGACTTGTAATAAATAAAGCAAGGAACTTCATAAATATCTTTTGAGAAAACTGACTTATGAATCCCTTTCTCCATATTCATAGTACTTTACTAATTGACCTTATGATTATCTTGACATCTAAATTTGATATAAAAACTTGCCTGGCTATTTTTAACTTTGGTATTATGTTTCTTTATGTATATGAATTTTTGTGCATTTCATACAATATATCTTAATCACATTTAGATCCCTCCCCTTATCTACACCCCCCATGGCCCTCCCACCAGATTCATGCATTCTGTCATATATGTTAAGGCCTGCCCATTCAAGTATGTAGCCTTGAACTTGGTATGTAGACCAGGCCAACCTCTACTTCCAACTCTCAGAGATATGCCTAATTCCTCTTCCCCAGTGCTGGGATTAAAGGTAAGCACCAACAAGCCCAGACAATGTTTCCATTTAACTTTATGCACATTTAGTCATATTCTACACAAGTGTTTTCCACCATGAGCTTATAGCCTAATAAGTAAAATAAACATTAGACATGCATAAGCACAGGGTGGTAGTGATACAGGGCAAAATGGATTCTCCTTTTAGAGTGCTTAGTTTCATTCATAAAACAATTCAATAATGGACTCAAGTAGAAGTTTTAATACAATTTTATTAGATTTTAAGGGAAAAATCCTCAGGTTAGGCAAACATAAATCTCAGAAGCTGCCCCAGGGAGGCGCATAGAGTCATGCTTATTTAGAGCCATGCCTGTTTGTTTAGAGCTGGCATGAGAAAACTAGCAGGGAAGGGAAGGTGGCTTTGGAGAAAATAAAAGAAACCTAAAATGTTGGGGCAGCCCAGAGCTTTAGGGAAGCATGCCTAGAAGAGAAATATAAAGAAAGGGAGAGGTTACAGTTTCCTGAAGAATTCAGAGAAACAGGAAGGCTTACGGACATCTCTCCCCCACCACGGAAGTCTTTGTTTTCCATAAGTACTGCACTAGCATGCAGGGATTCCAGGTTAGAAAAGCTCCCCATCTCATTACCGTACTAGGTAGTCCACCTATCTCTTTAGCATGACTTAAGGTGAACCCACCTTCCTAGCGGTGGTCCTATGGCCAGGTGATTGACAAAGCAAAACTGGAAAGTGGAGTCTTTAAATAACAGGCCAGGTGTTTATTCTCCCGGCTAACCTTCTATTAAGGGGCTTTTTGCTACTCTAACAGTGGATGAGCATGGTAACTTATTTGTGACCTCCATGGGGTGCTGCTTGTCTCTCTTCCTGTCAGCTGCAAGGTGAAAGCCTTCTGAGGACATCTATGAATACAGCATCTTCAAGCCTGTGAGAGTGAATTAATAATTGAAAAGCTCATTTAAGTTTGATGGTACAGCTGCTGTCCTGTATAGAATCTGCTGCTTATTTAGGTAATTGCTGTGGCATCAATTCACTCCTAGGAAGGGTATGTCCAGCCAGGTTTGAGACATGGATATTGAAACCTGTATTTTGGTCAGACCTGACAATGACTTAACAAGATTCCAAGGCAACAAGATTAAGGAGAGTGGTGTGAAAGAAATGAGAGAACAACTAGTTTTTGTTAAAAAGGTTTACAATAATGATCATTTTCAAATTTTAATCTGGAAATTTAATGATAAGAAAAAATTATTTTGGACAAAAGTTATATTGGATAATGGGAGGTAGCCAAGGCTGTTTCCAAGACTATTGTAGGAATGATGGAAGAACTCAACATTGCTCAAGCACAGGCTGAAGAAGTTTCAGAGTTGGGTCCAAGGAGGGGATCAAGGTTCATCTTTATTTGTTAATTGCTCTTAAGGGGGGAGTCTAGTATTTTCACAACAGGAAATAGGGTCCTAGCTTCTCAGACCCTGAAAGACAGAGCACTGTTATCCTTCACTAGGGTTTAAAGTTATGCCTCTCAAGACCTAGAGAAAGAGAGTTAAATGTTATAAAACTGCCAAGAGCATTTAGAAAGATTTACATCTGAAAGGAAGAAACTGGGCGTAGGAGTGTTTACAATAAAAAATTTTCTAAAGTAATTGTTCTCAGAAACAATAGGTCCTGACCTAGGGGAGAAAAATAACCTTTCAAGAGTTTTGTTAAGCTATGGGAAACAGTGAATTCCCATTAATTAGCAAAGATAGAATAGGACTTTTAATAAATTTCTCTTCATGGGATCCTATAAAAAGCCTATCTTAAGGCCTGATGGTACTACTGAAGATCAGAGGTCTTGAGATTGTCCTTTAGAATTTAATTAGATTACCTGTAAAGAAACTGAAATTGTCAGAATCACAGTGCTTCACTTCAGAAGACCATTTTTTTCCTTATAACCCTTTAATCACTGTAAAGAGAATTGTATGAAAAAGAACATTCAAAATGATTTTCATTTCAATGAAAGAAATTCCAAAGAAATATGTCTTGCTTTTAAAGCCTATGTGAAAATTTGAATTTCAGATCACAGTATTATATCAGGTTGTCATATTAAGTCATATTTCAAAAAAGGATTTTTTATATTTTATCCAATAACTGAACATGCAATTTAGTAAATAAGGACAAATATGTAATTTAGGTCTTAAGACTGATTTCTTTAAAACCTTTTGCAAACATTTCTATAAAGGTGTTTATTCATTTTAGCTGCATAATTCAAATATTATGGAAATGAAAGACTGGGTCAGATGCTAAAAGCTTTAGCAATGTGATGGTAATTAAGTACTTTGGGATTGGAAAACTCTGAGACAATACACAGGTATGGGGAGGTGAGCAGTAGTCTTGTGTCATGGCATCCCTTCCCCACCACGGAAGTCTTTGTTTTCCAAAGCTTTCACATCCCTGTTACCTTTGCTGCCATATTTTATCTTACCTAATTACCACGTATATGCTACCTTTTGCTTACATTCCTCACATGAGTATAAAAACTCTCCAAAACTTGAACAAGGGGTCCCAGTCTTTTTATTCAGTCCCACTAGAATCAAATTAAACTTCCTCTCCTCACCCGACTTCAGCTGTTGGTTGCTGATTTTTCAGTAACACAAGCACATTACAAGATTTTGCAAAAGGCCTCCTCTCAGGCCTTCAGTGCCAAAGATGCTAAATGAGATCCATTGCTTCGAAAATATGCTCTCAAATATGATAGGCAAATAGCATCTTTTGGGAATATTTCTGTTGTTTCATTTTGAAATGGGGTTTCATGAATCCCAGGTTGGTCTTGAGCTCCTGATCCTGCTGCCTCCACCTCCTATATACTGGGATTACAGGTATGTACCTCCATACACAGCACCTAGGAGAATTTTAGAATTGTAGAATTTGGGGCTTTGTCATTTCTTGAATTGAAATCTGTTTGGAACAAGACTAGGGTCTTCATCCACCTAAGCAAATTAGGAAAGCCTTGATCTTTATGAGGTATGTCTGCATAGTAAGATCCATTTCCCAGGTCAGGTTGAAATAGCCTCCAGCAATCAAGCAGCTTTACCAACAAGGTCTCCATGAAAGGAAGTTCCCAGAAAGATCTTTAACGTCCTGATTTGAATTTCCTGCAAGACTGACCAACTGATAAACACTTCAGTGACTGTGGAGAATGTGAAATGGTGCAAATCCATAACCTAGTCACAAATTATCTGGGATCATCTTTAACCCCATACTTAGCCCTGTCCTATCCAAAGGGGTAGAGGGAGCTCAACCCTGTCCCACCTCCTACCCAGTAGACTATAAAAGTTCTGACTCTCAGGAGGCTAAATACAGTGCTCCTGCCCTGGACCTCTTTTCTTGTGGAGCTGGTCTCTTTGCATGATGTGTGTAGTGTTATTATCACTTTCATAAACCTTGGCTGTGACTGCAAACTTCTTGTCTTGTACTTGTTTACCTGGCAAAAAAACTAACTGGAGAGAAGACTCTAGATACCATTAGTAGAGACAGCCCATTCATGCATATAGATGATAAGAACTATCATTGCTTCTCTTACCTGTTATATAGAAACGAATTAAGAAATCATAAGGTGGCTGATAGTCCTTCAAGGTAGAAACATTAAGAAATTAAGAACAGTTAGAAATAATATTTAGTAGTTCATTATATTTTCCTTAGTTGAATGACAACACTGTTTTAGTCTCTATGTGTATGCATGTGTGCTTTTAAATTTGCATAAATTTTTTTTAGTTCTACCATTTTTAAAAAATGTTTTATTCATTAATTTTACCTTATGAGTGTATTGCCTACATTATATAAGTGCACTCATGTTTGCAGTGTCCATAGAGGTCAGAAAGCATTGGATTCCCCTGGAACTGGAGTTACAGATGGTTGTTAGCCACCACGTGGGTGCTGTCAACGCAAAAGCGTAACTCTCATCTCAAAGGGGATAAGAGATAGTCTATGCTGAAGCCAAATATGAGTGACCATGGGCTGGGAACATAGATTCGGGTTACCCCAAATTCCATGTTACAGCTTGGTAACAGTTAAATTAAGTTTTTATTGTAACACAACAAAGAAAAGTCATAAATCAAGACACTTTTTAAATACATTGGTGGATACATTCAGTAGGTGGGTCATAGCAAAATAGGTTTCTACTGCAGGCCTCAGATGTTATCTGATGACAGTCTTAGCTTTTTAATTGGTGAGACCTGATGGTCTGCTAGAATAATACATTCTAAAAGGTTTTTATCTATTAATCACAGGATATTAGATCAGAAACAGAGATGGGCCAGGTGTGGCTGTTTAGGAGCTAAAGATGGCCCAAGATAAATGGTGATTAGGCTCTGGACCCACAACATTCCAAACTCTCCACGTTTATTGAATTTCTAATCAGTTGATCAGCCTTGCAGGAAAAAGTCCAGTTTGAAGACAGATGGTTTTTGCTGGGGACTTTTAGTCACAGTTTTCCCTGTTGGCCAAGCATTACATTTTGTGTATGCGGGTGCCACATGTTATTCATTCCCATGTTGCTAGGAAGGCCATTCCTAGAGTCTAATGTAAAGAAGGCTCAGTTGTTGGTGAGATAGCAGTCTTCAGTAGAGAGAAATAGCTAGCTGGTAGGGCCAATAAGAAAGAAACTCCTGGATCATATCAAAACTATTAGCCATCATGATCCAGATTGTTTCTTTTGTCCTCTGTATCTGACATAACATTTGTATCTGACATATTATAGCATGATTATACTTAATATAACCAATAGTATTGCTTAGCCTAATGGAGCAAGTATTGCCCCTGCCTGCGGGGACCCTGTACAGGTAAGACTCGAGGGGAACCACTCCCTGAAAGGAAAAACGGGCAAGAAAGAAGAGACGAGTATTGCTTAGCCTAATGGAGCAAGTATTGCCCCTGCCTGCGGGGACCCTGTACAGGTAAGACTCGAGGGGAACCACTCCCTGAAAGGAAAAACGGGCAAGAAAGAAGAGACGAAGCCCAAGCAAGTCCACTTGTCAAGGGTCGCTTTATTGTACTGCAAGCCTTTTTTTATATACAGTTTGTATTCAGAGGGGGTTGAAGAAGTTGGTCAAAGGTTACAGCATTCTTATGGGTATGGGAGGGGGACTGAGCAATTCAGGAACGTGACTGACCACCAGATGTTCCAAGAGATTACTGCATGACTCATTTTTCCGAGAACTGTTTGCAAGAGGAAGAGAAAGATAACCTTGCCATAAATTCTTTCCCAAGGTTACTTGTGCAAGCAGAATGTCCTGCTTAAGTCAACTGTTTGTAGAGCTATATTATATTTTTTGGTAATGAATGTTGTTCCTCCAGCTCCCGACATCTCCCCCTTTATTAATAACTTTAGCGAATGAAGGATCTGCCTTAGGCTATGTGGTGGGTCCCCCGAGTCAGGATTCTTGTTTCTTTTGGTAAGGCCCCTGTCTTAGGCTACACAAACTGCTTCCATGTTCAGTACCCGCAAGTTTGGGGTATGCCCCTGAATCATGGGTTTGTGCTATTCCCGTCATTGAGTACCTTACAGCTGAGAATCTGCCTCCGATCTCTGGCACCACAATATTCCCGTCATTGATCTTTTCATTAGCGACTAAAGTTCCACTGAGTATTGGGTGGGTTAGCAAGGGTGGAAAAGTCTAAGGGTGCTGAGGCGGACTGGAGAGATGACTGGTTGCTCTTGCAGAGGACCCAGGTTTGGTGCCCAGCACTCACATGGTCGCTAACAAC
>NW_008343387.1:622234-622792 GCF_000622305.1 Nannospalax galili | reverse complement strand
GGTCCTGAAGATCTTGTACAGACTGATAGACCATATTAACATCATCAATTAAGTGCTGAGATAATTTGTTGTAGGTGTCTATTGCCACTCCTACACCAGCTGAGCCAGTAGCGAGTGCTCCTGAGATACCCAGTCCAATAAGCAATGGAATAAATTGGACCGCTCGTTTGTGCCTAGGAACGAATGTGTCAAAGCTAGGCAAAGGCACAGGCTCATCTCCTCGAATTATGTCTATGTCTGGCAAAAGCAATGTGGGGGTACATGAACCAGTCCAATCAGTGGGTAAATAAGGACAGGCCATGTTATTTCCACATACATAAATTCTTCCCCCCCCAAAAACAGCCTGTCTGAGAGGTGTTGATGAACCTAGAGCAGGTAGTAAACATAGCTAATCCAAGATCTACATCAAAGGAATTATTTTGAAAAGGATTAAAAAGACAAACAGATGTATTGAAGTAACGGGGCAGGACCTTAAAAGGCGTGGAATAGCTACAGTTATCTGGAGAGGGGAGTATATTAGACTCATTGTTTAAAGGTATAACTAG
Source organism: Nannospalax galili (assembly GCF_000622305.1). Taxonomy (NCBI): domain Eukaryota; kingdom Metazoa; phylum Chordata; class Mammalia; order Rodentia; family Spalacidae; genus Nannospalax; species Nannospalax galili. The sequence goes on along the minus strand of NW_008343387.1, from coordinate 622,247 downwards.
AGGCCATGAAGTT
>NW_008343387.1:608894-617987 GCF_000622305.1 Nannospalax galili | reverse complement strand
CTATAACTTGTTTACTTAGGTCATTTTTAGCTTTTAGAAGGATATCTGTATGGGCGGTAGTTATGGGAAGAACGGGTGCACAGAGGGTCGGTGGGTATGGAGGTAGGGGAGGTGCAGAAGCAACAAGAGGGGGCCAGTCAGGATTATGATATCGGGCGGCCTCTTCCTCTAAGTCACTCTCCTCAGAGGGGGTTAATCCTTCAGGAGGGGAACCTTGTTTCTGAAATATTGGGAAGGTTAAGTTGGAAGAAGGTTTTTCTTTTCTCTCTACCTTGGGCAATGTTGGATAAAGTTGGGTTGGCCCGCCTGTAGCGGTTGGCTTCGAGGGAGGCATATCGATCATGACTGATGGGTAAGGCGAGGTCTGCTCCTGATGAGCGACACCCTGAGTTACCTTTTGAAGGTTTGTCTTATTAATGGATGACACAGAGGCAGACCGAGAAAGGGGCTTAATGAAATCCTCAGCTAGGGAAATAATTTTACTTTTGTTTTCAGGAGAGTCTTTGAGAAGATCTCGGACTAATGTCCAATAGCTGAAAGTCTGAATGGGAACTGCCTCAGAGCCTTTATCCTTTAATAGTTCATTTAAACACTGTCCCACTTGGTCCCATTTTTTAGGGTTGATTTCAGGACCATCTATAACAAACCAAGGACATTGGTCACTCACAAACACGAAAAAATTTACAAGATCTTTTTTCTTAACTCGGACTCCTCTTTCTCTGAGGGAGGCCTTCAAGTCCCTAATAAAAATAGCCTCCTTAGACAGTTGCTGGCCCATTTTTTGAGACAGAGACAGACAACTTACCTCAGATCAGCAGCTCCTCATGAGCGGTGAGAGTGCAGATTAAATGAGGTGGCAATCCGGCGCACTTACTTTCACATTGTCGGAGGCCGTCCTCAAACGCGTACCCGGGTCTGTCTTCAACCATCTCTGTCTGGCGAGGGTCTGTACCTCGAGCCCCACGTTTAGGTGCCACTTGCCCCTGCCTTCGGGGACCCTGTACAGGTAAGGCTCAAGGGGGACCACTCCCTGAAAGGAAAAACGGGCAAGAAAGAAGAGATGGAGCCCAAGCAAGTCCTCTTGTCAAGTGTCGCTTTATTGTACTGCAAGCTTTTTTTTATATACAGTTTGTATTCAGAGGGGGTTGAAGAAGTTGGTCAAAGGTTAGAGCATTCTTATGGGTATGGGAGGGGGACTGAACAATTCAGCAATGTGACTGACCGCCAGATGTTCCAAGAGATTACTGCATGACTCATTTTTCCGAGAACTGTTTGCAAGAGGAAGAGAAAGATAACCTTGCCATAAATTCTTTCCCAAGGTTACTTGTGCAAGCAGAATTTCCTGCTTAAGTCAACTGTTTGTAGAGCTATATTATATTTTTTGGTAATGAATGTTGTTTCTCCAGCTCCCGACAAAGTATAACAGATTAAGGCAACAAATATTAAAATAAAAATGAGATTGACTATATTTCCCCCCGTATTTACAGTCATCTGTACTCTATGAACTATTTTGTTTATATTTGGAACATATAAACAAATCTATTGTTTTCTAATGTTTGGTTGTTGTTTGAATAAGTTAGACCTTGTAGCTCTAACCTCATGGAGTGGTTAGCTCTAACTCTAGTACTCATCTGTGGATAATGACTTCATCAGTTGTATTATGTTCACATCATTACCAATTTTAAAAAATAAATAAAAAAATGAAACATAGAAATCACAGAATAATACAGTATTCTTCAAACTTTCTTTTAACAAGAATGTATTCATTGACATAATAAATGTTAATTACATTAACAGAAAGAAGAGCTCAAACCTGTTAGGAAATCAGAATTTTATAGGCCTTAAAGGCTTAACCAACTACCTTTTCTTTTTTTTTTTTAATGATTAGAAATGGAAATTATCCATTTCCTTAGTAAAATATAGATATTGCTTAATCATTTTTATCCTGGCTAATTATATGATGTAGGACAACTTAGATGTTCAGTTAATCAAAGAATATTAGTACATAAAATATAAAATATCATGAATATGTTGTTATTAGAGAGTTTCCTTGTATAATTTGGATAAGAATAATTAACCCATATTTCAGGGTATTTATATCTAGAGAAAATAAGGTTGTAGTTACTTGTTAAACATTGGTGTATGTTTTGGGGTCCTTTTAGTCTAATTGGTTGAATTTGGTATATATATATTTATGTGATACAAATGTGCATAATATGTACATGCTCAAATTTGAATTTGAAAACTGGGCTTTTTATCAAAATCATACTGAATAATTGGGAAAATACATATATATTTTTACAAAGAGTAAAAGCCCTGAAATTCTTTAAACATGAGTACTAGTTGTGAAAGGTAAGGATTCTGGGTGTAGAACCCTGAGACAATCTTCATTCACCCGCTACCCCCAATCCCTCCAGACCCCTACTAATTGCTCTTTTAGCTTCTGTAAAATGCTTGGCTTCTGCTTTAGACATGCCTAGACATACCCTGGCATGCCCTGATCCCCGCCTGCTATTCCCCACCCACCCTTCCAGGAAACTATAGATTAAGCAAGCCCGGGCATGAAAACTGCCCTATAAGGTAAAAACAGAGACTCCTAGCCCCACAGATAACAGTCAGCACATTCCACAGCCCTGAGAATAGCACCTACCAATAAGAAATTTCCAGGGCTGCATCTTATACATCCAATCGGTTTAAAATTATGCTGGCGTGCGTGGGCTCCTTGAACCAACCAAATTGTATCTTCAGTATCTCCCTCCCCCCTTTGTCTAAAACCTATATAAGGCTCCACTCTCCCTTACTCTGGGCTCTCAGCATGGATCCGTTGAGTTGATGAGGTCTAAGAGCCCGAGCTTAAGCCTGAATAAACCATAAACCTTTGCTTTTGCATTTTGGTGTGTTGGGTCCTCAGTGGTCTTTTTGGGGTCCAGTTGATGAGGTACAACATGGGTAAGCATTTATAACAATTTAAACAAATTTAGGATTGTTTTTTCATTTGGAAATATACTAAGTGTATTATTAGATATTATAAACCATTAAAAATAGCTAAGTATAAAGGAGTTTAAGGAACAAAAAATTGAGAGAAATGTTCAGCTACTTGGGGGTACTTGACTGTCAGTTTATTGAAGATGAGTCCCACCCAGCATCTCTGAAGTCCATATGAATAAGTCCTTTAGATAAAGTTGGTACATGAGACTCTTAAAGTTCATCCCCTTGAATTTTGTAGTACAGGAGTAGGTTAGAAGTACCTGGATACTGTCTTTACTATCCAGTTGAATGGAGTGTGTGCTGTGCTTTTTCTTTCTTTGTTTTTTTTTGGTTGATGAAATCCTCTGAATTTCTTTATCCTTTAAGGAATATTCTACAGCTAATTTTTAATTTAGTAACCATATTTAAAAGTACTTGTTTTTCTAATCAAATTGTCATTTAAGAAAACTTTGTTGTTGTTGTAACTAGTACTAAGCATTAATTTTGCCTCAGGGTATTCAATTTTGACCTTAAAATTTTAATAATCTTTATATTATAACTGACATAATTATAATTCTACTTTCTTTAAGTTCATTTTTTAAAATATTTTCTACAATATACTAATTATTTATTTAACATTACTTTTATTCATTGCATTTGGAACATTTTACTATACAAATCCAAATATATAAACTTTCCTTTGTCAAAGAAACAACAACAAAACTCATATTTATAACCTTTTGACCTCTATTTTCTTTACCTTGATTGTTGTTTTTATATACATATAATTTTAGAAAACATTTAAATAAGATAACTTTAAATGAAAATTCAGGAGGCTATATCCAAAATATAGAAAACATATATAAAGCTTTTTAAATATTTACAGTAATAAAGACTGGTAAAACATATTATTAATAGTTTTGTTTTGTTTTTCTTAACCAATTTAAACTAATTATTTGTTAAAGTCATGGTAACAGGCACTCCGAAATTACTTTTGTTAAAAAAAAAAAAATTCACTTCTCATTAGGGTTTGAGGCATCCAGATGATAAAATTTTAGCTTTTAACTTTACTTATTTATTTATTGCCATCTGTTTACAATTATAGTGATGGTATTAATCATTTAACAAGTATTTAATTCTACTATATTTCGAAATTTAAAGCAGAGATGAACAATTATCTAAAACATATTATCATAATCTAACACATAATGTAACACATCTTATAAACTTTAAGAAGGCTTAAACTTTAAGATGTAAACCTTGAAGCAGGTAATTTTTTTTTTAATTGTCTTTTTGAGACAGGGTATCCTTGTAGCCCCAGCTGTCCTGGAACTCACTATGTAGACCAGGCTGGCCTCAAACTCACAAAGATCATCCTGCCCCTGCCTACCAAGTGCTGGGATTAAAGGAATGTGCCACCAAGCCCAGCTGAAGCAGGTATTTTTAAATGACCAATTTTCTTTATAAATGTTTAGAACTGTTTTTACACACATACTTGGCAAAGATATGCACTTTGTCAAATTTGTTGGTTGACTTTAAAGAGGCAATAGTTATCAAAAAGTCCTAAAATGTTTGTGTTCATAAATATAGAACATACATATATCTAAAGCAGGTAAGTGATCTTTCATAATCCTTGGAAAAAAGAGTTTAACATATTAGGAAAGCATGTTATGGAACCAGAATTGAGACAAGAATCAAGGAGATAAGATCTTAACCAGACTTTAGTATATCTTGTCTTAAACATTTAATAAAAAAACATGTTAAAATCTATACTTAAAATATCTAGAACCATTAATCACTTCTACTTGCTTTGCCAAAGTGGTCACATTGATTTAATATCTTCAGTTGAATTGTCACACTAGATGTGTGGCCATGTTAACTTATGTCTGTTGGATTTGGAACCTGTTCCCTTAAAATTTTAGTTTTCTTTTGAGACAAAAGAAGATGGACTAATTTAATAACATCAGTTTACATAAGTGCTTATTTATGAGCCAATTTGATACCAAGGAAAATATATATATTTAAACATAAATTCATGTAGACAGTGTATTCACTTGTAGTCATATATAAAAGATTTTTAGCTAACAAGATCTTGTAATTTTTGCTGAGAATGTATCTCCTATAACTTTTATTATGAAACTATATATATATATATCCATTTGTTTTACATGTAGTCTAACTTTAATAAAATCTTACATTTAGTAGTTTCATATTAAGAAATATTTTTGAAAGAGAAATGATTGCTATCTCTGACTATTACAAAATTGAAATAATCTATATCTATATACTTAGAACCTGTTTGGGAAGAAAATCCTAATCAAAATTCATGTATATAATGTTAGATTTTATAGCTTCCTGAAATATATTTCTTGTAATTTTAATGAATGTCATTTAGTATAAATAACTAGCATTTAAGGATTTTGTGGAACACATACTTAATAGGCCCAAATATATTAATAGTTTTTTTTTTTTTGTAGATGTTTAGAGTACTCAAGCTTATAATGTAGTATGTATTTATCAGGCCTTTAAGTACATTAGCAAAATACATTTATGAACCTGCACATGTGCATTTTAATCTTGCATGCCAAAAAATAGTAATAAAAAATAATAAAACAACTGAAGTGGTCAGTTAAAACAGTGTCTTGGCAAAAACAACACGTGAAAACAATTACCATACAATACACAATTACAATACACAGTTATGTGAAATCCAGGTGCACCAAAGAGTGAGAGAAGGGAGAAGGCTTACATCTCTAGTTTTTAATATGTTAAAATAAAAAGACTTAGTGGCCATAAAGAAAGGGTGAAGTTTACAATGTAGACTTAAAATAAACTCTTTCTCTTGTTAAGAGCTAAATAACTGAAAGTAGTTATAAATAAAACTCATTATCTAAGAAACATATCAAACCTCACAAAGAACATTGTAGAGAAAACTATAGTAACTTGGCAAAGCAGATTTCACTTTTACATAAGGGTGCACTGCATGGTCAGCCAGATCCAGATTAAAAGACTTTGCCCCAAAAGAGGAACTCTAAAGAATTTAACTGCCCCAGGCCATCAGGAATGCTTCAGGAATGGTCCAGGAATGGTTCAGATGCAGTGCAAGGTGTGGTGGGATTGAAAGATTAGAATTTTTTGTCATAAGTTTTGCAGATTTTGAAAGAGAAGACTAATATTTAATGTCTTTTACAGAGGGGATGCCTTGATATGTAAAACCAGTACAATTCCCTTTGTCTAAGCTGTTAGCATAACATAAATCAGAGGCTATAGTACATTAAAGGAAGCATAAAGAGTTTAGGTTAAGAATAATATGTTGCAGTTATCTTGTTGTACCCCATCCACTGGACCCAAAAAAGACCACCGAGGACCCAACACACCAAAATGCAAAAGCAAAGGTTTATGGTTTATTCGGGCTTAAGCTCGGGCTCTCAGACCTCACCAACTCAACGCATCCATCCTGAGAGCCAAGAGTAAGGGAGAGTGGAGCCTTATATAGGTTTTAGACAAGGGGGGTAGATACCAAAGATACATTTTAGTTGGTTCAAGGAGCCCGTGCGCGCAAACATAATTTTAAAATGATTGGATGTATAAGATGCGGCCCTGGAAGTTTCTTATTGGTAGGTGCTATCCTCAGGGCTGTGGAATATGCTGACTGTTATCTGTGGGGCCAGGAGTCTCTGTTTTTACCTTATAGGGCTGTTTTCATGCCTGGGCTTGCTTAATCTATAGTTTCCTGGAAGGGAGGGGGATAGCAGGCGGGGATCAGGGCATGCCAGGGTATGTCTAGGCATGTCTAAAGCAGCAGCGAAGCATTTTACAGAAGCTAAAGGAGCAATTAGTGGGGGTCTGGAGGGATTGGGGGGTAGCGGGTGAATGAAGAGGGTCTCAGGGTTCTACAATCTCAGGCTGTTCTCTTGGAGGCAAGAGACTGGCTTAGGCCTTCTTGGGAATCAGCTCTGTTCATGTTCCCTAAAAAGAGTCACATGCTGTTATATCTGACTCAGGTAGCAGACTATGAATGATTCTACAAGATTTTTAAATGTTTTCTTTTTTTTTTTTTTTTTTTTTCTTGACCAGAGAAATAGAAGCAAAGGAACCTGAAGTGCTTAACAGGGTAGATTATACAGGTGACAGATGAGAAACTCACCAATAATGTTTCAAGATGGATCTCACCATGAGTGCCAGAGACGTCAGGACTGAGACACAGCTGTCACATGGTCATTTTAGGAACCTGAGGAGTTCTAAGCCGTAGAGATCTACTTAAGCATACATGACATTAATTGTTAAAGGGAATTTTAAGAATAACTAGAAATGTTATGGAAAAGACAGAGACCAATAGCCAAAATCAGGTGAGGAGAGGAAGTTTTTATTGATGCTAGGGGGACTAACCCACTGTATTAGTCACTTTTCTGTTGCTGTGATAGAAACACTGACCCAAGCAATTTATAGAAGGAAGGGTTTATTTGAGCTTGCAGTTCCAGGGGAATTACAGTATATCATGGCAGGGAGGCGTGGTGCCTGGAGGTAGCTGGAACAGGAGCAGCAGAAGTGAAGCTCTCACATCATCATGCAGGCACAGGAAGCAAGAGAGTGACTGCAGGTCTGGCAAGGCTTAAGAACTCTCTAAGCCCACCCCCAGTGACCTACTTCCTCCAGGATAGCAACACCTTCTAAACCCTCCCAAAACAGCGCCATCATCTGGGGACAAAATGTCCAAACACTTGGAGCCTATGGGGGACATTTTCAATCAAACCACCACATTCCACCCTCTGGCCCCCATAGGCTCATGATCACATAAAATGCAAAATGCATTTAGTCCAACTTTAAAAATCCCCGTAGTCATTATCAGTCTCAATAAACTCCACAGTCCAAAGTGGACTCAGTTAAATATCTTAACTGTAAACCTCTATAAAATCAAAAGACAAATTACATACTCCAAAAATACAGTGGAAGAGAATACACATTAGCATTCCAAAAGGGCAGAATGGAGGCATAGTAAGGAAATACCAGACCAAAACAAGACCGAAAACCAGCAAGGCAAACACCAAATCCAGTAGCTCCACATCCAACTTCTGGGACTTTACTTCCAAAGGGCTTAGATGGCTCAGTCCCTCTAGCTTTGCTCCATGCAACACACATCCCTCTCTTGTGCTGGTACCACTCCCTGTATACAGGTCTTCTTGGCAGATGCCCCACAGCTGTGGCATCTCTAACTTCTTGGGGTCACCATTGCCAAACAGGCTTCACCTTTACAGCTTCACACAATGGCCTATCAGGGCATACTCTAGGCAGGGGAATCTCTGTTTCATGCTGCCTGGCCTCCAAGGCTCTGAAACCTCGGAGGAAGAATTGATGATCGCTTCACTCTTCAGTCTTTCACGCCTCTAAAGCCAGCATCAGGTGAATGAAATTGCCAAGTTTGACTGCAAGTTTGGGATGGACTCCAGCCTGCTTTATCCATTTTAGAAGCTTTTCTCTTCAGTGGCCCCTGCGGCATTTTCCTTTCATGAGTTGGAGGCTTAACTGGGTGTGGTCTTGCCTTGGAGGCACTCTCTCTTTTAAGTTTGAATCTCTATGTCCCTCCTTTATCACTTTAATCTCCTTATCAAAGGGATCTTCTCCAGCACATGCCAAGGCTCCAACATTTATCTTCCTAATGCTCTTTTACAATCCAAACTGTATTTCTTTCTGCCCCATTTGCTCTTTTTCATTGTAGATCTGCATAATATTCACCATTAATATCTGTTAAGGTTCAGATAGCCCTGCCCCCTGACCAACAAGATCCCAAGGACTTCTCATGCTCTGGAGAAAAGGGAACCTAGCTGATAAGCACCTTGGTCTTTGAAGTCAAGAGAAGCAGACTTTTCTCCATTGTTTGGCCAGCACAGCAGGCTTCCCCTTTGATCTCTAAAGAGGACATGATTTAACAGTCCTGCTCTCTCACTCCGCACCCAACTTTAAAAAAATAGAAAAATAAAAAAAATCTTCCCACCTTCTGCAGGAAGCAGAAGCCTCCCTTTTAAAAAATACCCCATCTCACTACTATCCTCAGGCCTCTTGGGGTAAGTCTATAGCGCAGCTCTCCGCACCGGGACTCCCTAAGCCTCATTCACTCTTCGATTCCCC
>NW_008343387.1:607608-608375 GCF_000622305.1 Nannospalax galili | reverse complement strand
CCTCTTGGGGTAAGTCTATAGCACAGCTCTCCACTCCGGGACTCCCTAAGCGACATTCACCCTTCCATCCACCCCCTCACCATTCTATACTCCTAGTTTGGGCCCTGCGCCATTCCTAGTCTCGGGGCCCCAGACACCTGGGGAACCAATACTGCTTCCTGATCCTTCTCACCCAGAGCAACTCAGTCCCTTTCTTGGAATCCAGGAGCACCGCTTCTGCTCCTGGCCCTGCCCTCATCTCCCTCTGCTCCCCTGGCCCTGCACCCCCCGCCAGCCTCTTTCTGGGGCTGACAGCCCCTTTCTGGGGCTCCGAGGCTTACTTTTACTTTCCCTGATCCTTTGCATACAGTACAACACAGCTACTCAATCCACTTCCTGAGAAATCTTGGGGCTTCTTCCCAACCATCTGACTTTGCATCCCTGTGTGGCACGCCCACAGAGAGGATCTAAGGTCAGTCCAACACCCAAGTTCTTGAGGCCAAAATCATTCTTAGAAGATTCCAGAACTAAGGAGAAAGTCGGAAAACTTCTGACCCAAATTGGAATTGGGCCACCGCGGAACACCTGAAGACAAAAATCAATCCGGCCACAACAATATAAAATCAAAGAGAGAACCAGGAGCTTAGACGAACCAGCTCTTCATACCCAAAAAGTAAACTACAAAGACACATAAAGTTAAAAAAAGAAGCAGAACTAAACTTGAAGGCCCGAGTATCACACAAGAGTCAGAAACTACAAAAGAAATTCACATGTCAAAATCACAGAGA
>NW_008343387.1:603582-604090 GCF_000622305.1 Nannospalax galili | reverse complement strand
AGAGTTCTCAAAGGAAGAAATAAAGATGGCTAAGAAACATCTTAAAAAGTGTTCAACATCATTAGTAATCAGTAAAATGCAAATTAAAACCAAGTTATCATCTTACCCATATCAAACTGGCTAGGATCAAGAGAACAAATGAAGCCAAATGTTGAAGGGGATGTGGGGAAAGGGGAACACTCATCCACTGCTGGTGGGGTTGCAAACTGGTTCAGCCCCTATGGAAGGCAGTGTGGAGAACTCCTAGAAAACTACAAATGAACCTAGCATTTGACCTAGTTGTACCACTTCTTGGCATATACCCAAAGAACCCCTCCTGTTGCAGAGACACTTGTACATCCATGTTTGTTGCTGCTCTTTTCACAATAGCTAAGAGATGGAAGCAACCTAGGTGTCCCTCAATTGATGAGTGGATAATGAAAATGTGGTTCATATATACGATGGAGTTTTACTCAGCAGTAAAGAAAGATGAAATCACGAAATTTGCAGGTAAATGGATGGAACTAGA
>NW_008343387.1:597680-601960 GCF_000622305.1 Nannospalax galili | reverse complement strand
TACATTGGTTTGCTCTTAAATAAATAATTTTAAAAAAATTAAAAAAAAATAAACAGGTTTTAATTGTGTATATCAGATAGTTTCTGTGTGATATTTGGGCAAGGGCAATAGTTGGAGTTGATCAATATAAACTGAACTTCTTATGGCCAAAACTGTTAATATTATTGAGGCATCAAGATAAAATGGTCTTTTAATATCATGTGAGATTCTTTATGTTTTATAACGATGGAACACATGTTCTGGAACTATTCAGCCTCATTCATTGAAGAGCAAACCAATGTAAAAAAATATTTTTCAGTATTTTCCCTGCTGTTAGGGTCACAGTCTCTCCATGTCCAGATAGCCGCAAGCCGGCTCGGCGCCTAATGGAAAGACTCCCGTTTTCAGCGGGGCATCTCCTATTCTCTTCCTGGCTCACCTTTGAGGTGCCCACCACAGATGCCTTACCTGAAACATGACCTCTGGCATAGAAACTACCAGGTTTTTTCTATATGACAATCAGGCATTTTCTGACAGCCTGATTGATAGAAGCCCATCGCCACATGTAAATGAAGCATACTACAGAGCACCTATCAGCTGAGGCTTTTGCTACTGCCTCCATATTATAAATCTTAGAGTTTTCACCCTAATAAACCGGAGCTGTATCACTGAATCCAACTGAGCTGTATCCTGTGTTTCACTGCGCCTGGCACCAGCCTGTGAGCAGTCTTCCCGGAAGAAGCTATCCTTCCGTCAACACTCACTAGCGTAGCTTCTGCGTTCGCCGTTCCTACACCTCCCCGCCCACGTGGTTCGGTGGCCAACAACCGTGGGCACAGGGGGAGCATCCTGCAGCTAGCCTGAGCCCCCCGCAGCTTGGCACAGAGTGCCCTGCACTTTGGCGCAGCCCGCCTGTAGCCCGCAGAGCCCGCCCGGCAGCCTGCAGCTTGGCGCAGAGCTGCCACACACCCGCAGCGATCTGCAGAGCCGCCAGCACCCAGCAGCCGTGGTGAGCCAGACACCCCCCAGCAGCGAGACCCGCACCAACCAACAGCTGGAGCCCGAATATGCGGCTCCTGGAATGCGCAGAATTCGTGAGTATCCCTTCCATCAGAAGGGCATCAGCAATCCCTTTCTCCTATCAGGAGTGGAGTGTCCGTCCAATCAGGGGGACATCATATCTCTCCCACCAGGAGATCATCAAAAATCTCTTTTTCCTTCATTTCCCATCAGGAGATTAAAAGGCAGCTTTGCCTCCAAGCCGCCCCACCATTGGGGACTGGCAGTCTCTTCTCTTTTCCTCCTTTTATTTTCTGTCTAAGTCTTCGAGTGGGACCGTTAAAGACAAAGAAGCAACTGAAGCTTTCTGGTCAAGGCTACTCCTTGAAGTCAGCTGAAGGCTCTTTCGTCCCCTTAACAGACTCCGACAGCCTGCACGGGTGTAGACAAAGACCTTCTATCTATGCATCTTTCTAATACAAAAACCTGGTAACACAGCAACCAGTTAAGAGTCACAAGGACGGTTGCCAGTCCCTTAAATCTGTGGGAAGGCTAGTGCTGGGGGCTAAAGTGGATTCTCCTGAGATTTTGATCTCAGGCATGTTCCCTTAGAAACCAGCACTTCACCCTACTTTTCTTTCCTATCTTAACACTGCTAGAAAAATCCCCAAAGTTCTAAGGGATCTTCACATAAGCCTTAAAGTCAGCTTCTAAAATAAACTTCCCTAATTGGTTTTGTTATCTTGGGTACTCCTGGGGTACTCAAACCACAGCTAAAACCAGTTAGGTGAGAATTTAAATTAACTAGCCCCTGCGGAGCACTTAAAAGTTCAAGGTGGCTTGCACCGTATAAACAAACAAACAAAAAATTTTAAAAAGCCATTTTTTTTTCCTGTAGACCTTAAATCTGCAGCTAGGCTTGTGTCTGTCAGAGCGTTCCAATCTCCTGGTTGTAGACTGCTCCAGGAACACTAAATGCCAGACAACACTACTTTCCTTTTATAATGGGTTATTCAGCATCACGCCAAAAAAAAAAACCCTCCAAATTCTCTCCCTTAGAGCCCTGCTTAAATCAAGAGGACTTAAAATTTCCCAAAAAGAAAGCTCAAAATTTTAGAATGAAGCATCTCAATTTGCACCCTGGATCCTGTCAGCAGACATTTCTGATCCAGAGGTCTGGACTAACATTGCATACCTGGCTTGTAAAAAGGAAACCCAGGAAAGACACAATTTTCCTCTTTCCTTTCTCCGCATAATAGCAGCCATCTGACAATGCTTAGGAAACCCACCTAAGATCGAGGAAAGCTTACAAGCACCAGAAAATAATAAAAGGGAGGGTTCAAACAATACAAAAGACCCTAAAGATTTCCCAACAGCAGATTCAACAGCCCTAAAAAATAAAGAAAAAATTCCTGCAGATTGTCCAGTAGCAGATTCAACAGCCCCCAAAATAAATTTTGACCAAGTCAGACAAAACCCACCCATCAACAAAAATAACTCTTACCCCCCTCTTACTGATTTAACAAGCCCAAATGTTAATGCCCAGACTTCAAAAACTCCCAAAGATCCCCAGATAAATCACCTTCCCCCTTCACCTCAGCTGCCACCGCCTGTGGTGCCATCCCAGCCACACCCCACAGCCATAGAACAGCTGTGTAATCTCAGGGATAATGGGAGTTGCCAGCCCCAAGATCTCCAGACACAATGGTCTCAGGACCCCAAAACCCCACTGGTAGAAGCCTTTCCTGTTAACTTACAAATAACAAGGCAATGCCCACTGGCTTGGTACCCCCTCCCAGGAGCAGAATTAAAATCTGTTCGCGAGGATGGGATCCATGCTCCATGGACAAAATCTATACTACAAACCTTTAATACTAACCTGCTAACCCCCCAAGACTGGAGAGATCCCCAGGACTGGAGAGATATCTGTAGATCTACCCTCCCCAGTCCATTATTTGTACAATGGGAGGCTTTATTTAGAGATGAATGGCTGATGCAGGCTAAAAGAAATGACACTCATAATGAACAGCTAAGACTACAGCAGGGACAGTATCCACCACCTGGATTCATAGATTGGAACTATGACCAGCTTTTTGGCCAGGGCAACTTTTCCACAGGAATCCAGCAGGCTGTGATTCCTGCTGGCTGCTTTGAGCAGGTCCGCTCATGTGCATTACAGGCCTGGGACCGCCTAACCCCCTTGTCCACCGGGACTGGAGAGACTTCTTCATTAACTTTCTTAAAACAAAAACCAACTGAAGCTCTCCCAGACTTTATACTAAGAGTGCAGGCCAGTTTAGATAGAAAAATAACAGATCCTGCAGCCAAAGCAATGATTGTAAACAGCCTTGTCTGGGAAGGGATGACCCCTGAGCACAGACAAGCATGCCAGGGACTAAAAAATGAACATTATGACAAATGGATTGTGGCCACCCATGACATTGGACTGCCACATACCAGGCCTCCTCCCTTGCCCAAGCCCTTGTAGTCGCAACCCAGTCCAACTCAAAATGCTTTAAATGTGGAGAAACTGGACACTGGAAAGAAAATTGCCCCCAAAATGACTCAGCTGCCACTCCACCCCCTAAAACCCTCTGTCCTTGCTGTAAAAGGGGCTTTCACTGGAAAAGAGATTGTAAATCTAAATATGATAGAGATGGCAAACCCCTGCCACCTTTAAACTCCTTCCGGGGCAGCCCTCAGCTCCACTAACATTATGGGTAACCAGTATTACTGAAAATGCCCATCCAAAATTAACCATAAAAATAGACAATAAACCTTTCAAATGCCTCCTTGACACTGGGGCTGATAAAACCATCTTAAGGCGATCTGAGGTGCCCCCACACTGGGAATTTATACCAGAACTCCAACTAATGGGAGTAGGGGGGGCCTTCCGAGCATTCATCACTAAAAACTTCTGTAAATGGGAGGATCCTGATGGAGAGGTTGGCACAATAAGACCCCTGATTGCAGATATAGCCACAAACCTCATAGGACGAGATATCTTGGAAGACCTCAATGTAGTTCTTGCTAGTGGGTCTGAAGAGAAATGCCTTAAAACAAATGATCATATGAGGTTCCTAAAACAAAAGAACCCCCAATTCTAAGGGCCACTGTTGATTACTAGACTCCCTGCATAGCCTGTATCACCAAAGAACCAGTCTTGGTGGAACAGTGGCCATTACCCAGGGAGAAATTACTCATTTTACAACAACTTGTAGAAGAACAGTTACAGCTGGGTCACAATAGACCCTCCAGGAGCCCATAGAACACCCCAGTCTTTGTAATAAAGAAAAAGACAG
>NW_008343387.1:544693-596140 GCF_000622305.1 Nannospalax galili | reverse complement strand
CAGAAATATGTATTTGTAACTATAGACACTTACTCTCACTTCCTCTGGGCTACTGCCCAGACTGGTGAAGGTTCAAAAAAGCTAATAAAACACATGCTTTCATCCTTTGCCATCATGGGCCTCCCTGCACAACTAAAGACAGACAATGGCCCAGCATTTACCAGCTCCCCATTTAACATTTTTTGTGAAGCTTGGAAAATCACCCATCACACTGGCATCCCGTACAACCCACAAGGACAAGCCATTGTGGAAAGGTCACATAAAACCTTAAAAGACCAACTAAAAAGACAGGCTCAAACAACATATTCTCCCAATATTCAATTAATATTAGCCTTGTTTACCCTTAATGTACTTGATGTATATCGAGGGACTGATGCTCCCCCCATCACCCGACACTGGGCCCAGACACACCCAGTACCACCCATCATGGTTAGATGGAGGGACCCCTTTGATGGACTCTGGAAAGGACCAGATCCATTGCTGACCATAGGGAGAGGATTTGCTTGTGTTTTCCCACAGGATCAACCAAAGTTTATCTGGGTTCCAGCCAGAAATGTCCGACTCCTCCCCGCCCACAAAAAGAAGGCTTGCATGACCCTGTCAGAGACAAAGAAAAGAAAGAGGCGGAAACTACACCCAAAGCCACACCGGATCATGTGGAAAGAGATCCATGATCTAATGGAGACTGCTTGCCGCAGATGCCCCCCCCCGAAGCATCTTTCTCTGTCATCCTCATGGCCGTTTTTACCCTGCTTAACAGCAACGCTTCAGCCAGCCCCCACTCTCCCTAATACCATGTGCTAGAGATTTTATGTCAGAAACATTTCAAGGAAAAAATCAGATCCATGGGATGGTCGCTGGCGTATTGGAGTAATAGCAAAGTTCTACTCAGGTGCATTCTCTAGGTACCCTACAGCTGACTTTCATATATCTCGACAGCTTGTACCTGCAGCTAAGTCTGTGCTAACTCATAATATTATTCTACAGGAAAGACAAACAGAGGACCAGATAAGATCAACTATGTCCTGGAGCAAGTACATTCAGTATGTTGCTAACTTTCTTCCCTTCACCACCTACCCCAATGTTAACTGCTTCTTTTGAACATCCAGCAATAGGCCTCTACTGACAGCAGTACCAGTTAATACCACCCTTCTCTACCCAGGAACAAAAAAAGATTTCACTGACTCTCATCTAATGGATATCCCCTTATTCAAACAACTGGCTAACTATTCAATTTGCATTTCCAGCAAGAGTGAGCCTACTCATTACAAATGCCTCACTAACATTACTCTCTCCAGTACAGCATGTGTCGCCCCCCCCTTTTCCTATGGTGCAAAGGAAAAGCCCAAAACTGTAATTTCTCTTTGTCCACCTTTTGTGTACCAGTAATGATTACACCCCAGGTGTACCTACTCGAAAAGAAAAAAGCTGCTCTCCTCCTACACAGCTGCCAGCAGAGAGAAATCTTCATCCCTTTGCTGGTAGGGATAGGACTTGCACTCTCCCTGGGTGCTGGAGGCGCTGCTACAAACCCAGCACCTGGCGAGAGATTTTCGAGACAAGCTGGACCAGGCAATGGCATCCACGACTGACAGCCTGGAATCTCTCCAACAACAAATGAACTCTCTCCAGGGTTGTGCTCCAAAACAAAAGAGCACTGGACTTAATAACTGCTAAACATGGGGGGATGTGTGTGGTATTCGGAAAGGAATGCTGTTTCTTTGTAAATGAATCAAATGTTGTTGAAACCGATGTTAACACTCTCAAAAAACTTCGTAATGATCTATTTTCAAAATTTCAACCCACCAAACAATTAGGTTGGTTTAGTAATCCCTTATTTTCATGGCTCCTACCCTTTGTTGGCCCCCTGGTCATGTTGTGTGTTATTTTGATGCTTGCTCACTGTTTTATAAGATTTCTTTGCTGACAATTTACTGCCATTGCTAAAATCAATACAAAACAGGTTAAAAAAAATGCTTCTTCAAGGAACACACACGCAAAAAAAATATAGTTTGAGTTATTTAAATCCTTTTTTTGGAGACAAGGTCTCACAATGTTGTTGGGGACCCCTGCTGTTAGGGTCGCAGTCTCTCCATGTCCGGATAGCCGCGAGCCGGCTCGGCGCCTGATGGAAAGACTCCCTTTTTCAGCGGGGCGCCTCCTACTCTCTTCCTGGCTCACCTTTGAAATGCCCGCCACAGATGCCTTACCTGAAACATGACCTCTGGCATAGAAACTATCAGGTTTTTTCTATATGATAATCAGGCATTGTCTGACAGCCTGATTGATAGAAGCCCATCGCCACATGTAAATGAAGCATACTACAGAGCACCTATCAGCTGAGGCTTTTGCTACTGCCTCCACACTATAAATCTTCTAGTTTTCACCCTAATAAACTGGAGCTGTATCACTGAATCCGACTGAGCTGTATCCTGTGTTTCACTGCACCTGGGACCAGCCTGTGAGCAGTCTTCCCAGAAGAAGCTATCCTTCCATCAACACTCACTTGCGTAGCTTCTGCATTCGCCATTCCTGTACTTCCCCGCCCTCATGGTTTCGTGGCCAACGACCATGGGCACAGGGGGAGCATCCCGCAGCTAGCCTGAGCCTCCTGCAGCTTGGCGCAGAGCCCCCTGCAGATTGGCGCAGCCCACCTGCAGCCAGCAGAGCCCGCCTGGCAGCCTGCAGCTTGGCGCAGAGCCACCACAGACCCACAGCGATCTGCAGAGCCGCCAGCACCTGGCAGCCGCAGAGAGCCAGAGACCTGCCCAGCAGTGAGACCCGCACCAACCAACAACCACATAGCACCAACTAAAGCAAAAAGATTCATTTCTGTGGTATTATTTCAGAGTTACACAGTATTTTGGTTGTAAGCATTGAAAATTAAAATAAATGCAAGAAGAAACAGCAAATGACATTTGAATCATTACTGTAATACAGTTTAATGTGTGGGCTTCAGATTTGAAAATATTGTGGGGATATATATAGGAGAATAAAAACCAACTTCAAAAAGAAATCATGTCATGAGGGTGTCTATCTATGTGGTTGTGATTACTTTATCCAGAAAGTAGGTAATTACCAATAATCTGCTTGCTAATCTAATTAAAGTAGGACCAAATGGTGCAAGAACTGTGCAGGATTCTGGGTAGGGCTCTGGGCCTGTTGTCATGTATATACTTTATAGTAAAAAACATATGATCTGAATCATTATTGTATGCCTTCAATGGTGAAAAAAAAGGAAAAGTTTTTTTTTAAGTTTTAAATTTTTGTTTATTTTTATTTTATGTATATGAGTTTTGCTTGCATGTAAGTACATTCATGTCAAACAATGCCCACAAAGGTCAGAAGTGGGTGTCAGATTGCTTGGAACTAGAGTTTCAGAGGATTGGTAGCCACCATGTGGGAATTGAACACAGGTCCTCCACAAGAACAACCTCTTAATCACTGAGCTATCTCTCTAGCCCTGGAAAAATCACTTTGCACTAAATGTATGTAGACTCTAAAATACAGAATGATGATTTAAAATTAATGTTTAAAAATGTGCTCATAAAAAAACCAAGATGACATAGGTAGGCAAATGAATTAATCAGGAATCTCTAGAGGAATAGAACTGATATCTTTCAAGGGGGATTCAGTAGACTGGCTTACATAATTTGGGCTGCATAGTCCAGAAATGGCCATATGCATTGTGGCTGATAATACTGGAGCTGCTCAGTCCACTAAGCTAGATGCCTCTGCAGCCCCAATCAGGTACTTCAAGCCTGAAGGATTCTTGGAGAGCCTCTGGTCTTCAGTTCACATTGGAAGAACAAAGAAGCTGAGTCCCAATATTAAGGAAGGATGGCAGTAGCAGCATGGGATAGATGTACTCAACATCAAGAAGTAAAAGTCTGCAAGGGAGCAGCCCTATTTTCAATTAGACTGCTTTGTATCTGGGTCACGACTGAAGAGGCCCACCCATTCTGAGGGAGGGCATTCCTCTCCTCATTTTGTGAAATGTCCTGGCAGAGCTGCCCAGAGACAAAACTCTTAGTTGATTCCAGATGCAATAAAATAGAAAGTCAAGATCAATCTTCACACCAGCAAACCAGCAATGTTTAAGAAATGTGCTCATACTGGATGTGCTCCCTAACTTTCAACCCTACAACCCTGGGTGAGTCTATTTGTCTACAGCCTCACACTCATAGTAACCTCCCAGGGACTCAATATGTACAAAGCTACTTGAACTTTGTGTCTCATCATTATGCAGTTTCTCTTCTAACTACTTATAATTTCCATTTCTAACCTTGGATATTCTTTATCACTGTTGACCAAATCGTGGTACAATACCCTTAATTTAAGCTCTACTGAAGCCCCTGGAATCAAAAGGGAAGTCTACTCTCAAATGAAGCCACATACTGTAGAAATTTCCTGTTTGGAATTTTGAATTGGTTAAATCTGTATTCTTAGTGTTCTCTACTTTCTTCACTTGTATCACCTGGTATGTCAGTCTCTGAGCCCCTCTGGAGGTGAGTGCCAATGCCCAGTCTCTGTGGTTCTATTTTCCCTTCTCTCACTGTAGTCTTGGCATATAGCTCAGTGTATTTATAATGATTCCACAATGCATAAAAAATGAAAGCAAAGTAATAAAATATAGTAATAAAAATCAAGAAATAAAATGAGATAGGGAAATTTTGGAAAATGATAATTTATTATGCAACTTAATTACTTTAAAATATGTGAACTATTTCTAAGTCTTATGTCCTCTTTAACATCTAGTGTATGAAGTTAAACTTGGGTTATGAAATGAGAACATGATCCATCCAGAATATCTAGCTCTTTTTAAGTAATCAATTAACTGATTTTAGATTTTGAATCATGAATTTTAAAAATAATTTCAATCAAGATGAAATTTTCTGTAGGAACTTGGCTATTATTGTTATGTAATAGATTTATAGAATAGATTTCACACAGTTGGAATGTTGTACCTCATCCACTGGACCCCAAAAAGACCACCGAGGACCCAACACACCAAAATGCAAAAGCAAAGTTTATGGTTTATTCGGGCTTAAGCTTGGGCTCTCAGACCTCACCAACTTAACGGATCTGTGCTGAGAGCCCAGAGTAAGGGAAAGT
Source organism: Nannospalax galili (assembly GCF_000622305.1). Lineage (NCBI taxonomy): Eukaryota > Metazoa > Chordata > Mammalia > Rodentia > Spalacidae > Nannospalax > Nannospalax galili. Next base: position 591,025 of record NW_008343387.1, on the reverse strand, counting down.
GGAGCCTTTTATAGGTTCTAGACAAAGAGAGGAGGTGGATACCAAAGATACATTTTGGTTGGTTCAAGGAGCCCATGAGCACCAACATAATTTTAAACCGATTGGATGTATAAGATGCAGCCCTGGAAGTTTCTTATTAGTAGATGCTATTCTTCACCAACTTAACGGATCTGTGCTGAGAGCCCAGAGTAAGGGAAAGTGGAGCCTTTTATAGGTTCTAGACAAAGAGAGGAGGTGGATACCAAAGATACATTTTGGTTGGTTCAAGGAGCCCATGAGCACCAACATAATTTTAAACCGATTGGATGTATAAGATGCAGCCCTGGAAGTTTCTTATTAGTAGATGCTATTCTTAGGGCTGTGGAATGTGCTGACTGTTACCTGTGGGGCCAGAAGTCTCTGTTTTTACCGTATAGGGTAGTTTTTATGCTCAGGCAGTCTCTGTTTTTACCTTATAGGGCAGTTTTTATGCTCAGGCTTGCTTAATCTGTAGTTTCCTGGAAGGGGGGCGGGGAATAGCAGGCAGGGGTCAGGACATGCCAGGGTATGTCTAGGCATATCTAAAGCAGCAGCCAAGCATTTTACAGAAGCTAAAAGAGCAATTAATGGGGGTCTGGAGGGATTGGGGGTTAGCAGGTGAATGAAGAGGGTCTCAGGGTCCTACAGGAACACTGCTTTATGGATGTAATAAAATTTATTTTTTGACAGTTACTGCCACGTATTCCTCATGGATACCAATTAGTGAAGCTTGAGTGTACTAAATGACTTCTCCATGAAAGCAAGACCGTCTTTCTTTCTTTCTTTGCTTTGCTTGTTTGTTGTTGTTTTGAGGCAGGGTCTCATTATGTACCGCGGACTGGTATGGAACTCATTTTGTAGACAGGCTAGCCTCAAACTCACAGAGATCTGTCTGCCCCTGCATCCCAAGTACTGTGATTACAGGCACGTGCCACCACACCTAGCTGCTTTTTCACTTTTATCAAAATAGACATTTCATCTTCTGACAGTGAAGTTTTAAATGTGGTCCAGCACAAAATCCTAAACTTACTTAGAGCACTCTGAGAAGTTTTTGTGTGCTATTTTATTGTTTTTGTAACTCGGTTATGTGATTCTTATATGTAAACTGTGTAGATGATGATGTCATGTGTAATGACTAAAGGTTGGATGCACATGGAAGCCTCATTTTCATTGGTAGGTTAAAGCCTAATACTAATTTTCATTTAATTTAGATCTACTTGATTCCTGATTTATTTTAATGACTTCAAATTCCTTTTACAGTGTTTCTGATTTGGTAGACAATATGGTGATAATAAGCAGTTACAACTACATGAAGAATTACATCTGGGAAGGGTGAGAACTTAGCCTCATCAAATGACTTGCCCACATCCTTCCAAAGTCAGCATTTGGAAAGCAATTTATTTAACATCCAAAACTCTTTTCTGCTCCATGTTAGAAGTCATGGAAATACAAATTAATCTAAACACTGAAATGCTCTAGGTAATCCATGCATGCCACTGAAGGTCCAGCTGTTCTGGTCACACGCTGTTGCCCTCATCTCTACCAGCAGATGTCAGCACTGCATGCATTACAGGCATCTTTATTAACCCCCAGTGATGCCTCATGAGTAAAGATACACTAAAAAAGGATGGGTAAGGGTCATGAAGCAAATCTGGTCCATTTACAATGTATATATGCAATGCTTTAGTGTGTATTTTATAATTATGAATTTTGATAATTATGAATTTTGATAGTTTGTGTCTAAATTGTTGTACACTCTCTCTTGTCTACTATCTATGCATGTTTACATTTGTCGCTTTGACTCATAGTATACAAAGGCACAACAGTGAATAAAATTAGAAAGGAAGAAAGTGATAGAGGGTGGATGACTCCTCAGTCTGTGGGGATATTGACAGAAAATCCCTTAAAATGGAAAACATTAAAAATAAATCTGTTAATGCCTGACAACTTTATTGTAATGAAATTGCTATTTGTTGTGACAAATCTGAAGATTTCACAAAAAAAGTTTCTGTAACAAAGGGCTTCATACATAAGTGAAGCTAAGATAATTATGTTTCTCCTGTGTAGCAAGGTCACATGAATTTTAAAATCTATTTTTTAAAATTTTTTAGGTAACATACAATGTACTGGTTTTATTTGTGATATTGTGATATTTTCTTACACACCCTCATTTTACAAATCAGAAAATAAAACACCTCAAATTAAAGGTCTTTTCATAATATTTAGTGTCAAATAATGATAACTCAGAGGTAGATATTTGAATTTATTTCTTCAAAGTTCTTATTTTAAGTCTGATTTGATGCAATGAAAAGACCCAAAGCAAATATATTAACAGAGTTAAACTGTATTGCACTGTATTGCGTCTGAAATTGTTTCAGTTACTTCTTTTACATCAGAGTCTTACCAAATCAAGACATAAATGTTAACTGAAAGATGCTTCCCAGGAAATTATTTTGACTATTATTTTTATGTTTGCCATAGACTATAATTTTTAAATAAAATAAAATTGTTTATAACGAAATAAAAATGACTATTCCCTGAGGAAATCTCATCAATTAATCATTAAAAGTGTTTTTAATGTTCTGCTTATTATGGGCAAAGATACAAGATCTGAAATCTTTAGCGAATTCATGAATTTTTTGTCATAGAATGAATTGATGGAAGTTCACTTTACAAAGCATATACATGCCCAATTATTGTAATTAGTGTTGAATTTTATGAAGTGATGGAGAACCTTGCCAGAACTAATCCAGAAAGATAGTGAAAATTGAGTAAAGGCATTAACTATCACAAGGATTTAAGGAAGAGGGTAGAAGGGAAAAATAAAACAAGAAACAGTGAACCAGTGGAGAAAGGAACCATAATTCTTTGATATGAGCATTTTAGGATAATCTAGGGCAAACATACTCACATAACTTATTAGATGGTGGTATTCTCTTACTGATGTAGACCTGGGGCCTTTGTTTTGTTTATTTATTTGTTTTGTTTTGCTTTTCATGGAAGGGGATAGAAGACTTTCTAGTTATCATTATTTTAAATAATTTCAGTAAATAAATTGAAGATTAGTTTTTACCTTATGTACTGTAGCAAATGCAATATCAACCATTTCAGTCATAGATACTTTTATTGCTTTCAAAGTTCTTCCTAGCTGGAAGATAGCTTAGTTCAGTAAACTTCATATTCTCAAATTCGCATACACAGATTTTTAAGAAACCTATATATCAATGAACAACATATGTTAAAAATGCATGTGGGGCCAGGCGTGGTGGTGCACCTGTAGTCCCAGCACTTGAGAGGCAGAGGCAGGCAGATCTCTGTGAGTTCAAGGCCAGCCTGGTCTACATAGTGAGTTCCAGGACAGCTGGGGCTACAGGGAGATCCTGTCTCAAAAAGTTAAAAAAAAATGCCTGTGAAATAATATGTGTGCTGTGGCTACTGACAGAATGAATTGAGACTGAATATCATGTTTGGAAAATGGAGGTCATTCATGTCTTGCAGAATAATCTTTTACCATGTGATATTTATTGTAGGCATCTTTATATGTAAATTTCAAATAGATAATTTGCTTTACTGATATAAAGAAATAAGTGGGATTTTTATTTTGTTTTATTTTTTCAACATTGTTATAATGTTTATATGAAATTAATAAGAGTTTAAGATTTTAGGAACAATTTGGCATTAATTTTTAATAATTTTTTAAAGTTTCACAAAATAGAAATAAGATTTTCTGAGAAAGACCAGGAAAATGTCATAACTAAAACTGTAACTAGATTCAAGTATATTTTAAATTGGATTCCTTAAACTTAGGTATCTATCTAACCTCTTCATAGGTAATTATAGGAACTAAGGAGACTAGTGAGTGAGTCTTGCTGTGTGTGGGTGTAATAGTAAAGCATTTCACAAAACAATAGGCACAATATATTTTTTTCAGTGTAACACTTTCCAGTTATTACTAAGTATTGGAGCACAAGAGTGTAGAAAAGCTGCAGGAGCCAAGAAGGTCATTGAAACTCTCAAGGCTATTATTATGATATTAAGAAAATGAATTATCTGAAATTCCATATAAAACTGAAAAATATTTTAATGATTTTAGCCATTTGTCAACCAACATTTCAAAACCTAAAGAATAATAATGGAATAAAAGATAAATTTTTATGATACTCCTCATTCCCTAAAACATTTAAGTGTGATTAATATATTCTACTCAACTGTTTTGAGAGCCTGGCAAGTCTTGTATACATAGCTGCAGAAAATTTCTTATGGTTTGTCACATGGAAGAAAAATTTATGATATGCTTCCAAGAAATATACCATTTAAAAAAAATGAAATTAGGTAATAAATACTCACCAGATGACCCATATGAAGAGTGATTGCAAATAATGTTCAAGAATCAGGAAAGTAAGGAAATAAGTATTTTCAGAATACACTATAAGTCAAAATGTGATCAGTTAAAACTGAATTCTCTAGAAAGAGCAGGTAAAACTGAAAGGGTACAGGATAGGTGAAGAAAAGAGATGATAAACTGAGAGATGATACCATTCAATGAGGGAACTGAAATTTCAGGAAATCAAGGTGCATGCCTTTTACTTGGCACAGAATGTGTTGTCACTAGTGAGCAGTCAAATTTTCCTGAATTTAATTCGTCACTTTACTATTTAACCCTACCACAGATGAGGACTGTTTAAACAATTATACATGCATTTGCAGATTTAATGCTGTGATGGTAATGCATCTGTTCACAAAAGAAAAAAATGCTAGGCTGTTTGATATGTCAAACTGAGGGAGGAATTATTGTACTAAATCAATTTCAGTGCTCAAATATCTGGGAATGGAGGGAATAATAATAGGAAATGACTTTTGATACTTTCTCCCATTTTCTTCACAATCTTCTGTTTCAATTTGCATCCTTTCTCATTTCCTTTTCCTATCAATTTTACATTTCTTTCCTTATGGATGTTACAGATATCAAATTGTTGGCATAAACTAAAATATACTTATGTACACACATATTGGTGCTTTTCATTTCTCAGTAGCTTAGAAACATTTTAAATTAACTAGTATTTGTCTTATAATGTAGAGTCACTTTTTATATTGCAAAAAGCACCTACCACCCAAACTGTATCATTTGTTATTCTTATAAGTAATCATTATGGATATTAACATTGTAAGCTCCATTATTCTCTGTCTATAAATTTGTCCTTAATTTTCTCATAATTTCTTCTTTCATTCAGTATAATAGTTATGTACCAATTCTTTTATTCCTTAAGCAAACTTTTAGTAGTTCCAATAACATTTACCATAATATTGATAACATATTTCTATTTGCTAATTGTTCTTTGATGCCTATTCTAGTCTTTAAGCTCCAAATGATGGGTTCATATCTCTTTTTCTTAATATCTATCATATAAGATACAGAGATTTTACTGTATTCATTTTTATGTAAAAATTTGCCAAATAAACATATCTAAGTAATAAACTTTCTGCTTCTACTTTTCATCTTCCCAAGTGTGAGTGCCATCATATCATGATAATGATCAGTCATTCTGAGAAATCTCCAAGTCTACCTGTAGCCCAAAAATTACTCATTCCTCCAAAAAGAGTGGGTGATACAGAGCACCCTGGGAAAAGGGGTGGAGCATCTAGCTGCTCTTGGACTACTTCACTTAATTGTGCTAATTTGTCTTTATAAAGAGGCCACTCTTCCACCCATATAGGCTTGTCTGTAAGCCATGTTAATTTGATTGGGCTGGGTTGTGGGATTGTGGGTGGTGGAACAGTGGCCGTTAGAATTGGGGGTGTGCCCAACCAGTGAGGTTTAACTTTTCATGGACAACTATATCATCATAGAAGGCAGAATCATCAGTGGTTAAAACCACATCCATGCCAGACATAATATCCCTGCCCCACAGGTTGTTAGGCAACCTGGGCACCAGGAGTGGTCTAATGGATCCCTTACTCCCATGGGGATCCTCCCAAATAACTGGTCTTTTTACTTGTTTGGAGACCCACAAGCCGCCTACCCCCTGGATGGGTGGTCTGTTCTGTGTTTTCCATTCTGGTAATGCCTCTTCCTCTCTTAAGACTGTAACATTGGCCCCCCATGTCGTGGAAGCCCTTAAAGGGCCTCCCATCCAGGTTGATCTGTATCAGAGGTTTGTGTAAATCCCTGGCAACAGTTCATTGTACTAGAGGCACGGGGCATTTTATTTCCTCTCTTGGGCATGGGGCTGAGAGGTGCCCAGTTGCCATTTAAAGACCTCCTGTTTAACAGTCTCCCTTCGCTATCTAAGGAGGATCTACAATCCCTGGCCCACTGTAAGCCTTTTCTGGCATTTAGGGCACTTGGAGGGAGGTGTTTTAGCATGTGGTCTCTTAGTTTTCTTGGGACATTCTCAGGACCAATGTACCTTGCCTCCACATGGCCAGCAGTGTTGTGGAAAATCTTGTGACTGATTTTGCCTTTTGCCTTATATACATATCATGCTAGAATGCATTGCTTCTAATGGGGCATCTGGCCTGCTAGAGTGTAATAGGATACTAGTCTGCCATGCTAATAAGGGATTCCATATGTTGTGTTGTGATTGGACTATTACCCTTATATAAGCCCGTACTTTCTTGCAATAACGCAGATCTGTGTCACTGAACCTGGTCTCCTGTGCCTGGATGTGGCTATGCTGGCCCAGACTCTTCACCAGCCCTGGGGTCTGGACCAGATAATTGATTGGAGGAACTAAAAGAGCAGGAGAGTGGCCATAGCCAGAGGAGAGCAGCCACAATGAGCGACCACTCCTGGCGCCTAAATGTGGGGCTGGGACCCCCTCCCCACAGAGCTGTAACACTCTGAGCTGTAAACCTTGGGCTCCCGATGCCCCCTTTCTAGGTGCTCTTCCTGTGGTTGCTCGCTGCTTTCATTTTGCTTGCTTTTTCTTCTGGCTCGCAATCTTCGGTTGGGCATACTGCTCCTGTCTCCACTGATCGTTCCTGAGTCCCTTTGGGTACATCTTGCAGGGTGAGTGACCTCCAATATGGGGAATAGTCACCCAGCTGCTGCCAAACCCTGCACTGCTGCACTGGTTTCTTTTCTCAGGAGTAGGCAAATTAGGGTAACAGAAAAAGATGTAACTAAGGTTTTTGATGAAATACTAGCTCTTGCTCCCTGGTTTACAGAATATTGTTGCTGGGATCCTGAACAATGGGCTTGTGTTTTATTCTTGGCCTGGCGTATAGACGTCAGGGAGGGACACCCACAGTCTGGGCTGTTCTACCCCATTGTGACTGCCATTCTTGCCTCCCTTCAGGGAATTCCCCCTGAAGACCTTAAACAGGGCAATCTCCTGTTAAAGGAGATAGATGATCAAATACAACAACAGGACACTGGGGACGGCCTGTCCCAGGCATTTCCAGTTAAAACAAAACTAACAGATTCTTGTTCTGATGAAACTATGACTGCTAATGATGATATAAAAAATGAGGAATTGGGGTTTGAGAGCTCCCCTGATGAAAAACAAGAAGTCAAGATTGCCTCTGCTCCACCATTATGGTGCGGTGGCTACCCTCTGCCATCTTACACTGGTTTCATGGAAGCAGACCTGCAGCCACTCCTCCTGATGCCCAAGGCCGAGGGAAGGCAGAGATTCCTGGGGACTGAGGTGGCTGTGCTCAGGTGTGGGGGTGGCACCAGGCTGCGGTGGGATGCTGGGTGCAGGTGGGTGGGCTCAGCCTGTGCAGCAACCCCGGGGCGGTGGGCCCCTCCCTGTTAGTGCAATGCTCCCTAGGCCATGCTGAGGCTGTGTGGCCCAGATCACCTGAGCTGCCGCCCAGCGCCTGAGACGAGCGCAGCCATGCCAGGGCCCTAGGTGTACCAATCTCCTGGGGCTTCTGGCAGAGGACTCTGCTGCCATTGACAAACTGGTCCTGAGCACCACCCTAGACTCCACCGTATTTCAATAAGCTAGACACTTACATGTCCACTTCCACCTTTCTCCCCAAGCCATACATAAGCTCCTCCCTACCTTGCTGATTCAGAGCTGTAAACATTTGGTCCATGCATGCTCCTCTTGTGCCCCTCTTCTACCTTTGGGGCCATTACAACCCTTTGGGATGCTCCCTAGAGGTCTTGGCCCCAACAAGATTTGGCAAATGGACATCACTCATTTTTCTCCTTTTGGCAAGCTCAAGTATATCCATCATATTATTGACACTTATTCTAATGTCCATTTTGCATTGGCCTGCTCTGGTGAGATGGCTTTTTATGCCATAAGGACTACCAAATATGCCATGGTCCTTATGGGAGTTCCTTGGCAAATAAAAACAGATAATGGTCCTTGTTATGTTTCTGCTACCTTCAGCCAATTTTGCTCTGACTGGAATATTAGGCATATAACTGGTATCCCTTACAATCCTCAGGGTCAAGGGATTGTTGAATGTTCCCACTGAACACTCATTAAACAAATACACAAAATAGGGGAAGACAATGATAAAGGACCATGCTATAAGGGCCCCAATTTTGTTATACAAGGAGCTCTATTTGTATTAAATTTTCTAAAATTTGATTCCAATGGCCTCCCACCAGCTATAAAGCATTGGGGGGCATTCACTCAGCCCACTCCTGCCCCCATGGTGAGATGGAAGGACCCTCTCACAAGTGAATGGAAAGGTCCACACCTATTATTAATACAAGGGTGAGGCTATGCTTGTGTCTTTCCAGATAATCTTCCAAGCCCCATCTGGATCCTAGCCTGAAACATCAGAATTGCCTGTGATGGAAAACCTCCCTCCACAATCACTGACCCCGGAGATGGCAGCCCTGACCCTGGAGGAGGCAGCGCACCATCAACCACCAAGAGACCAGTCTTGCAGACCAGAAAAGCCACCAACCTGGGGAGACCTCAAACATCTCTCCGCAAACAGAGACATTAGCTAAGCTAAGTCCTCAATCTAGAGGAAAACCTTTGTCTGTGTTCCTTATTATGTGTGCCATCATTACTGCAGAGACTATAGCCATTACTGGTATCTCTTAATTTTTGGACCCTGCATTGTTAATTTTGTTAAGGCTAGTTCAGATAGCTGTTGCCCCACCTCCAGATCTTGCCAGGCATGTCTCTACAAACAAGGACCCACTGTTCCTTGCCCTTACCAATCTATAATAATAGAGATATGAAAAATAGGCTTGAGTGTAGGTTTAAAGTCTTATGGAACAACCATGCAACAGACCTGAGACAACGGCCTGACTGCTGGAGCCACAGGAAATGCATTGCGATATATACTCCTGTTGGCAGACTGTGAGACCGATGCCTAGGACTTGCCACTCCCTAATCCCCATCGTCACCCCAGATGGGTTGACCCCGCTCCATCAGCTTTTATTGAATTCTTAGCCCCTTAAGGGGACTTTGCATGGGCCAAAGCTTGATACACTGCCTCTCTCTCTGCTGGACCATACCAAGGTACTCACCCTTCAAGGCCTGGTAGTCAATGATGGGTAAGATCCCCAAAAGATGGGACAACCTAAGATAGGCAGAGTCCATAATGCTGGGTGACCCTTGAGGTGGGGAAAACAATGCCGAGACAAAGAACCTTGACTCCCACTGGTTGGTATGGAGTTGGCCCAGGCTACTCTCGAGAGAACTCGCCATCTTGAAGGATGGGGCCCACAATAGAGATTAATCCCTTGCCTATGCCACCACATACAGCCCCTGGACTGATATCAGTATATATTCTGAACTGTGCCTCACTCTTAAAAATGAAAAAATAGGGGGAGATGTTGTGGAAGATTTTGTGACTGATTTTGCCTTCTACTTTACATATCTATCATCCTGGAATGCATTGCTTCTAATGGGGCATCTGGCCCACTAGAGTGTAATAGGATACTAGTCTTCCATGCTAATAAGGGATTCCATATGCTGTATTGTGTTTGGACTATTATCCTTATATAAGCCCGTACTTTCTTGAAATAAAGCAGATCTGTGTCACTGAACCTGGTCTCCTGTGCCTGAATGCGGCAATACTGGCGCAGACTCCTCACCAGCCCTGGGGTCCAGACCCAGATGACTGATTGGAGGAACTAAAAGAGCAGGAGAGTGGCCATAGCTGGAGGAGAGCAGCCACAGCCAGCGACCACACAGCAGGAGCCACATTCAATGCTGTGCTGGTGTCTGGCAGTGTCTGGTCCTCCTACATGGCAGGTGACCATAGCCTCTGCAAGAGTGGCCGCATGGGCCCTGGCTGTCACTGCATCTTGACAAGCAAGAATCTAATCAGATATTTCCTTATGTCTGATGGGGCCTATTGCCATTTGGCATTCAGTGGAGCAGCTTTCATACACCAAGTCCTTAATCAGGGCTGCTGAAGCCCCCTGAAGGCTAATTTTTCTATTAACACTCCACTGATATCTGTCAACAAAGCCTGAAAAGGGTATGCCTGGTTTTTGTACAAGCTTGGTGAGTTTAGTATCATTGTGTATGAGCATGCTCCAGAAGGCTCATAGAGTGCAGAGGCATACTTGCTCTAAATAGCGAGCTGGTCCCTGGGCTTGCACCAGGGAGGTCCCAAAGTGATCTCTTCCATGAGGGCATCAAAATTTAAACTTGCAATGTTGGCTTGCCTATTGCATTCCACCTGCTGTTCCCACTTGTCCTGGTAAGTGGCCTTCCATAAGTGGAAGTCCTCTCCCGGCAGCCAGGCACAAGCGATCTGTTGCTAGTCGTGAGGGGTGTTTGCTGCATGAATGAATGTATCCAGGAGCTGATTAAACCAGGGGGACTGAACACTGTCCTCAAGGGCTGCCTTAGTAGTTTTTGCAGAGTATCATGGGGGTGGGTGGCCAGGCATTTGGGTTTTGCTGGCCCTGAACTATGTTGACAGGGAAGAATTGGGGCAGAGTTGCCCCAACATCTGGTACAAAAGTGGGGTTGGTGGGGGTTTCCACTCCTCCTTCCACCAGTCAAGAAGCTCCTTTGGAGGGGTGGTGTTACCTCTGGAGGGAGGGGCATGAGGGGGTGAAGAAGGGGGTGAAAACTTGGGCAAAGAGGGATAGAGAAGCTCTGTTGCAACTGGTGGGGATGGAGCCAGTGGTTTCACTTTGTCTATGGTTGGATCTAGAGGTCTCCTGTTTTTTATACAGCACAGCCTTAAGAACTTCTTGTTTGCCGTCATATTATTGGCCCTCCCCCCCCTGAATCCACAGCCAAGTCTGTCTCTTTCTGTAACAGGGCAGGATACACTCCCACCTCATTCCCCTCAGCCCCCACGTGGAAGTCTTTCTCTTTAACAGTATTTTGCCATAATCACTAGAGTCAGAAGGGACCCTTCATAGTGAGGCCAGGATAGCAGTGACTATGGGAAAGAAGGTAGCACTGAAGGAGAGGCCCTCTTGGACCTTGGCACTGTGGGTGGCATAAATGATCCAGCCCCAGACATCTGGGTCCCAGGCATGACTTGCTGATACTGAGGGGACCTCTTGGAACACATGTTCCACCTGTGCAGTTGAAACTTTTACACGCCTACTCCTGAGTAGAGCTTTCAGAGCGGTCGCCTGAGGCTGCTGCTAGGTGGATGGAAGTCCCCCCGTACTGGAGAGTACTCACCCTGCCAAACATGCCAATCTGGGGGGGAGTCCCATGTTGGTCCCCAGATGTTGCAATATTGGGGGTCATGGGGATCAGGGGTGATGCAGTAGCATCAGTTGGATGACATGCAGACACCAGAGACCAGGTTCTGTGACACAGATCTAAAGTTTATTAGGAAGTAGAGCAGGCTTTATAGGGAATAGGTATCAATCACTGTGCTCCACGAGTGCTAATGTAGCCAATGACTTTAAAGGTTAGGCCAGTCACTGAGACCATACTATGAGGGACTGGGCAGGCTTTGTGCAGCAAGAACAAAGAAATGGTGAATTCACTGGGTGGGGCAACATGGGGTGAGGGTCAGGCCACCTTGGAGTGTGCTTACATGGCTTGAGCTGATGATCCTGTGGGTTCATCATGCCTTTACCAAGGCCGCCAAGTAAATTCCCAAGCCAGGATTCTCCTCAGCCCCTCAGATTCAACCTTTGATACAAAAAGGGAGAAAAGTGAACAGGACTATAGCTAGGAGAAAAAATCGTCCACACTAGAACTGGTAAAACTAGGAAAGACAAGACAAGCAAGCAATCAAAGGGCCCCTCACCACGTGGCATGTGAGGATATAGGACATGGGAGCAAATAATGTCAGTCTAAGTCCTTCAGAGGCTTCACAGCTGAGTTATATAATGACCCATCTGTCCTTGCGACATAGGCTGTGCAACCTAGTCTAATGCAGTGGGGAGCAGTCCCTAATGGGATGGCTGGTGCAAGGCATTAAAGATACATAGTCATCACCAAGGGAAACTCCCATGATTGACAGGGGCTAGAGAACTACAAAAGAGGGACAGGCATTACTGAGAGAACTAGGTATGAGAAAAGCAATATATGATGCCCAGTTTGCTGGGCCAGATAGGGCTATGTTCACCAAAGATATAAGGGAATGCTTAATTCAACTAGGGCCTTGAGAATGATATAGAGCTTTAATGGTTTTGGTAAGTCCTTTAATGGGACAGTGTTGCGGGTTCCCCTCAGGCCAGCTGTGAAGACACTGACCTGGATCAGGTCCCCTGCCAATTAGGGGGGCAAGAGGCTCGGAGTCACGACACACAGACCCTGGGAGTCGGGTAGAAACAAGCACTAGGTGAGGTGCTGCAGGCTCATTTAATGCAGGAGGGGGCAGGCCTTATAGTTCCCTTTGCTCCGGCCCCAAGTCTCTTTAGTCAGTGTATTGTTTTCTGATTAGTCCATGCCACGCAGTCTGTCAGCAGTCACTGGGCTTGTGAGCAGGGTACGGAGGCGTGGGCTCCTTTTTGGCGGGCTATTTGCAGACCAAGAAGTGAAGTGAATTCTCACTAAATCCCAGGGCTCTGGATCTGCGCAATCTTTGGAGGCTTCCTGCTACATTTCCACCCATTTTCTTTAAAAATGGCTGTCCAGCGAGAGCCTGTAGGCAGCTCCGCCTCAGGATGACCCCAGGATCATGGACTGTGCCTGTCTTAGGTTGTCCTATTCTGGCATGAACCTTACTCGTCATTGGAGCATGGGTGTACACGTCCGTGTCCTGGCTTGTGTTGATTCAGCCCAACAGGAGCTTACCCATCATTGACTACCAGCCCTCCAAGGGGTATCATCCTGGGGGATCAGTCAAAGTGGGGAATTATCTGTAGGAGGCTTCATACATTTGTGCAAGCCAAGTCTGTCGGGCTGCATAGGGTGGGTTGAAATCATCTTCGTGTATTGCTCTAAGGGCCTGATACACCAAGTGACTGAATTTTTTCTGACTGTGGGAATGAAGAACAAGGCATTTAAGAAGTAGAAAGAGAAGAATAATTATGCCTGTCAGGAGTAGGTAAGTGACGATCCAATATGGCTCAAACAGTGCTTTTAGATTAGAGGCACTGCCAGCATAATCTTGGACAGTCAGGTTGAACAGCCCAATACATGAGGATGCAATGTTGGTAGTGAAGCACAGAGAGCTATTTAGGGGCCAGGAGCCATTGAGTGATTCCCAGGAAGTAACTGGGTCCATGGTGGGGAGGCCAAGCATAGAATTAGTTGAATAGAGGGTGGGGTAGGCTGGGGCATGAAGTGATAAGGGCAAGAGTATAGGTGGGGAGGGGACCAAAGCCCAGAGATCATGGGCCATGGCAGGGGCAGGGAAAAGCAAACCAATTATCCAGATAGCGTTGAGGTCTCTGGGTCCTGGGGGTCCTGTTGGTCGGTTGCTGGCCTCACATCTCTTGTTGGAACCCATACTGGCTTTGTTTCTGCCTGAGGAAGCACACAAGCATAGCCTTGCCCTCTTGTTAACAAGGGGGAGGGTGGTGGCCATTGATATGTTACGGGATCCTTCCATATCACTAGTGGCAGGGGTGTAGGTCTAGGTATGTTAGCCCAGTGTTTGTAGGATGGGCTCAACCCATTTTCATCAAAGGACAGGAAATTAATGCTGAATAGAGTTTCAATTAAAGCCAGGTTCAGGTCCCTTTTAGACTCTGGGGTAGCAAATTTTTTTAATGTTTCTTTGAGGGTCCTATTTGCCCGCTCCACAATGGCTTGTCCCTGTAGATTATAGGAGATGCCAAGGGAGTGGCTAATTTTCCATGTTGACAGGAATGATTGGAATTGTAGAGAGGTGTAAGCTGGCCCATTATCAGTTTTTAGGGTCCATGGCACTCCCATTACCAGCATTGCTGATTTGACCACCTTAATGGCATGTGAGGTCTTTTCACCGGTTTGAGAAATGGTGAAAAGAAAGGAGGAGTAGGTGTCAACAATGACATGGACATACTTAAGATTACCAAAGGAGTTATAATGGGTGACATCCATTTGTCAGAGGGCATTGGGTAGGAGACCACGCAGGTTAACTCCATATCGATTGAGGGGCCCTAAGGGAGCAAGGGGTGCACATGTAATGCAAGATCTGCTCAGATGCTTGCATTGAGAGATGGGTAGGTCTGGTAGAAGGCGGTGCAGACTGCGAGGAGAAAGATGAAGTTGTTGGTGTAAGGCTCTGTCTTGTTCTAGTAGAGGAATCTCTACAGACATAATAAGTTTATCTACTTTGTCATTTCCCTTTGCCAAGATCCCAGGGAGCTTGGTGTGTGATCTAATGTGGGAGATGTGCCAGGGCCATTGTCTGTTATCTAAGATAATCTGGAGGGCTCTCATCATTCTAGTGATGGGATCTTTGTGGTCTTTTACTCAAGCAAAGGGAAGACATCTGAGGGCCTGAACCACATACTGGCTGTTGGAGAATATATTGAGTGGCCCAGTCTGGCAGACTTGGAAGATTTTTAACAAGGCCAGGAGCTCCCCCAACTGGACAGAGCCGGGATTGGCTTGTACATAACAGGTGTCATCCTTTCCCATGTGCTGAATGACACTGCCATAATGGGACTTATTGGCATCTGAGAAGGCTAGGGTGGATAAAGGTAGGGGGTGTTTGCATGGGGAAGTGTGTGGCTGAGTGGTGATTTCCAAGCAGGCCAGGCTGGCCAGTTGCTTATCTGGGGATGCATGGCTATCCAACTCCCCTGTGAACCCACACATCATTAGTTGGAAAGCCAGAGAGTCTTCCCATAATGTTTGGGAATGCTTAAGAGGAAAGGGCAGTATAATTTTGTCAGGTTCCTTTCCGAATATGCGCCTGGCTGTTGTCAGGCCTTAATTGCTAACTTGAAGGCAATATCATACTTAGAGCTAAGCCTAGTTAGGTCCAAGGTAGCCAGGTGGATCCACACCAGGAGGTCTTGCTGCCATAGCACCCCAAGACACCATTTTCAGTCCAGAGGATCAAAGCCAGTAATGGTTCTGCTGGGTCATGAGGTCAGAGTGACGCAGACCAGAGTATATGATCTATCTTATTAAGAAGATCCTTAGCTGACTGGGTGAGAGGGATTCTTGAATTTGGTGAATTATGGCCTTCCAGCAGGGGAACAAGGCCCAGAATTCCAAGTCAAGGATGGTTATAAATTGTTTGAGCCAGTTTATAGTCCCACAGTGTTCTTTGAGCTCCGTCAAGGTATATACAGTTTTTTGCATGATGGAAGGGTTAAGCTGTTTAATTACGGTATCTATATGGTAGCCAAGGAATGTGAAAGGTTGGATGTATTGTAATTTGTCTCGTGCAATGTGGAGACCTAGACACTCTGAATCGGCAAGCAGACTGGGTATTCCAGCCTGTAAAGTATTGTGAGATTTGTGTGCTAGCAGTATGTCTTCCATCTAGTGGATGACAATTAGGTCCTTGAGGATGTTGGTTAAGGCCTTATTAACATATAATTGACAGATCGTGGGGCTATTTTTCATACCCTGTGGTAGTACCTTCCATTGGTATCTCTTGGTTGTTCTTTGAAAGTTGGGCTCACATAGTGTGAAGGCAAAGTGAGGTATATCTTGTTCTGATAGGGGGATTTGGAAGAAACAATCTTGGATATCAAGTACTATGATATGTTGGGATGGCGGGATAGCTGTATGGTGTGGTAAGCCTGTTTGTAGTGAGCCCCTCTCTTCCATATGGGCATTGACTGCTCTAAGATCTTGAAGGAGTCTGTATTTCCCTGATTTCTTTTTAATAACAAATATTGGAGAATTATGTTTACGGAGAGAGGGCTCGATGTGGCCAAGCCTCAATTGTTCAGCTACCAAATTTTTGAGGGCAGATAATTTAGGTTCTATTATAGGCCACTGGTCCACAAATGGCATCATTAGAGAGTCAGGTGATGGGGATAGGCTCGGGGAGCCAAGATTGGAGTTGATCCCAGGTGGGCAGTGGCCATTAGGATTGGGGGTGTTCGGCAAGGTGTTGTCCTTTCCCTGATAGTCCCAAGTTATCGTGGAGTGTGATATCATCATAAAAGACATGGTCATCCATGGTAAGGACTGTGCCCATGTCCTCTAGGACATCTCGGCCCCATAAGTTACAGGGAACGACCGCTGCTATGGGTGTAACTGTGCCCTGGCTCCCATCCAAGTCCTTCCAATATACTGGACGTGTGACCAGCTTCATACCTTGTTTTCCACCAACTCCTTTTGTTGGTGGGCCTGGCCAGTATTTCCAATGAAGGAATTTAAGGCATTCAGTTTCTGATATAATGGTGACATCAGCCCCTGTGTCTACTAGGCCCTTTATGGCAGTACCATCTAGTAACAGGGTCATTAGTGGGGAGTGGTTGAGGATTGGTAGAGTCCATAATATGTGTCTCATTTCCCCTCTTGTGGGTAGGGCTGAAGGGCATCCCATGTGGAGTTTAAAGGAGCCAAGTCCGGTTGAGGCTGTGACTTACAGTCTTTAGCCCAATGGAGCCCTCTTTTGCACTTGGGGCAGCAAGTCTTGGGGTGGGCTCTACCTCTTGGGCAGTGGCTACGAAAGTGGCCAAGCCCCAAACAGTTCCAACAGCCTTCCCATGTGCCAAAGTGGGTGGTTTTCCTTGTGGCAAAAGAGTCTCCAAGGAGGCGGTCAAAGCATAAATAGGGTCCACCTTAGGGTCTAAGTCTCTAGTAGTGAGTACCCATTTGTGAATGTTATCATTGCGGACAGGCGTGATAGCATTCTGAGTAGAGATGTTTAGTCCCTCCCAAGTTAATTGTTTAATAAGCACCTCTCAGGTGGGTTCAGACTCTACCCTCCACTCTACTGCCTCAGTGACAAGGGTAAGGAAGTCCGTGAAAGACTCTCCTGACTGTTGAATCAAATTATGGAAAAAGACTTGTGGATCACGGGGGGAGCAACATTTAAGGGCCTTAAAGGCCAAGTCAGAAACTTGTTGAAAATTTGGATGGAGGCCAATAGTAGACTGGGAGATGGGGTCAGTATACTGTCCACATCCCGTGAGCATGTCCAACGTAATGTTAAGGCCATATTGGAGATTTAGGCTTGCCTGGTTTTCAGCCTGATCGTCATAGGCTGTGTGCCAGTTTAGAAAGACTGAGGGCTCTAAGACTGCCTTTAGTAAGCTATACCAACCATAGTGGATTTGTAATTGTAAGGACCACTGGCGAAGAAGCTGTTTGAAATGTGGGGAGTCAGGGCCTGATTGCTCAGCTGCCTTGCGGATAAGAACGAGGTCAGCAAGTGGGGTGGGCAGCCATGGATGCTGCATTGCATCAGGGCTGACATTAACCGAAAATGCGGACAAAGGAGGGTGAGGCTTTAAGGAGGGCAGCCAAGGAGGGGCATGGTAGCAGGGGAAGGGGCTGGATGGTTATTGGTGGGGTGGAGAGGGTAACTACTTCCAGGGGTAATGGAGTTGGGGAATTTTGGGGTACGTTAACTCTAGGAGAGCATCCTGAGATATAGGCAAAGGATCTCCTTCCTTATTGGAAGTGGGTGCAGAGGATGTGCCCACCTCTGGGTCTGTGGGGTCTGGGAGGTCCCGGGTAAAGGTAATAGCCAGAGCTACACTAGATTGCTCTCAGCAGTGTTTGTTGTGGGCAGAGATGACTTCCTCAGGAGAGGAGGATTTAAGGCTAGCAATGATGGCTAGGAGGATCGGTATGAACGATACAGGGGGAGTGATCTCTGACCCGACTTCCCTTTTTTGGGCCAGGAGGAAAACCTGCATCCATGTGTCAGGGTCCCACATGTTTTCAGGGGAGACCCACGGAGCCAAATTAGTGGCTTCATCCCAAAAGTGTTCGATATCTTTTGGTTTCACTTTCAACCCTCTGGTTTTAAGGAGAACCTTGAGTGCTGCCGTCTGTGGTTCCCTGCATTGTGGTGGTAAATTGCCCATTGTGGGAGGGTCTTGTGAAGGGGAATTTGACA
Source organism: Nannospalax galili (assembly GCF_000622305.1). NCBI lineage: Eukaryota > Metazoa > Chordata > Mammalia > Rodentia > Spalacidae > Nannospalax > Nannospalax galili. Next base: position 572,680 of record NW_008343387.1, on the reverse strand, counting down.
CAAAAGTAGAAGAAAAAGGTGACTACCAAGAGTCCACAAAGGAAACAAAGAAGCACTGTGAGCCAATCGGATGTAAACCGCCCTGACATGTAAAGGTGTATCGGATCCAAATGTCTTGTGCTCAGTGAGGGACTTCTGGAGGCCATGACACCTCCAGCCGTATGCTCACACTGTCTCCAGGACAGGCAACAGGGTGACCTGAAGCCTGGGCTCTGAGTTCTGGGTGGATCAGCCCTTATGGGAACTCACCGGGACAAGCCAAGAAGGGGGAGGTGCCAACGTGGTCTTTGGGACCACATTGCGGAGTGTGCCTCCCTGATCTAACAAACCAGTCCAACAATAAAGACAGCAGATAGGGTAGAGGGGACAGAGGAGGGGGCCACTTGCTTAGCCTCAAGCAGCCAAAGAAACAGCCAAATCCAGGGGCCTACTTACTGAACGAACCGAGGTTCTGGGTGTCGCCAACACCATGGGCAGGAGTCCCTGTTCAGGTGCCAGTTGTTGCGGGTTCTCCTCAGGCCAGCTGTGAAGACCCTAACCTGGATCGGGTCCCCTGCCGATTAGGGGGGCAAGAGGCATGGAATCACAACACACAGACTCTGGGAGTCAGGTAGAAGCAAGGACTAGGCGAGGTGCTGCAGGCTCTTTTAATGCAGGAGGGGACATGCCTTATATTTCCCTTTTCTCCACCCCCAAGTCCCTTTAGTCAGCATATTGTTTTATGATTGGTCCATGCCACACAGTCCGTCAGCAGTCACTGGGCTCGCGAGCAGGGTACAGAGGCATGGGCTCCTTTTGGCGGGCTATTTGCGGACCAAGAAGTGAAGTGAATTCTCGCTGAATCCCAGGGCTCTGGGTCTGCTCCATCTTTGGAGTCTTCCTGCTACTGAACAGAATATTTGTAAAGTGAGAAAGGCTTTTGAACATCTAAGTGACTCAAACCAGTGTGTAAAATGTATCTGTAAAATAGCAGAACAATCTACAAGAAATATGAAAAAGTCCATACAGAAGAAATGATCTGTTTATGTTACTTGAAGACAAATGTGGCAAGATTTATGTTGAGTAGAAATTCCCAAAGAAGAAATTGATAGAAAACCAAATTTGGTACCAAGGAGCTTCTGGAAGGTTTTATAACCTGAAGAACAGCTTATAATAGCCATTCAGAGAATGAAAACTGTCCTAGGGTTGGTTAAGGAACCCCAAAGATGAAATAAGGTGCATTTCTCTCCTAAGAAATGGTATGCTAGGGGTAGCGGCAGTTTTTCCCACCAGGACCTTCCCCATCAGCCAGGTATGGTCAATAGAAAGGCAGCAGATATGGCTATAGCCATGAGACAGACCCCTGGCCTGCCTGACTCAGGAAATGAACAGGAGCATCAAGGACAAGAGAGACCCTCTTCCTCCTTAGCCTGGTGCAGTGTCAGGTAACTGGAGCCAGCATCTGTAAGTATATCAAGGATAAAATGATACAAAGAGACTCCATGTAAGATTCCCAGGATGGAAAATGACTTGAAAGAGATAACTATGAGATAGTAAAGAACTAATGAAATTAATGCCTCTTACCCATGCTATGGTACCCAACAGAGATCTATGGAGAAAGCAATTAATATGAATGGATAAAACCTTTCTATACTGTGTTAGCCTTTGCCTATGGTTAATTTTATAAATAATGTTAACCTATGAGTGTTTTACAGATCTGCAACCTATTTGAAAGATACCTGAAGAAACAAAGTCCACCTATAGCTGTAAGGTCTTGGGAGTTTTATGGTTTGGTAAGATAAAAACAGGCTCCAAAATCTATACAATTTTTAAGAAAAACTACAGTACCAGGGGTGGGTTGCCCCTCCTTGAGTTGTTCAGAGAGAGATCCTAGAAGTCTTCAAATTAACCAAGACTATTGCCACTAATGTTGCTTGTACACTAGAAAGTTTGGTAAGGCCATGTTGCTGAAGACATTGCATGATGTGAGTGCAAGAGAAGGAGAAACAGAGAAACAAAAAACTCCATGCTACTCAATATCTTTCTTAGTGCCAGAAGGTGCTATTCAGGTAGTTGGGGAAAAAGGATCCCCTTTGATTCTGATCAATCATGAATCCCATATGCTGCCCATTATGGACATGCCAAGCAATGCCTGCCAGAGCAGTAATGGCTTTACTAACATACATACAACCGACAAATTTCTAACTGGGTAAGGCCTACTCCCAGGGATGGAACACACATCTGGTGCTGTAGACCAGGCCATCCTCCTGTGGTAGGGAAGGCTACTGGTCCCAGTGGGGAAGCCAGTGCAAGTATACTGTTTAATGAAGATGGTACACTTACTAGAATATCTTCTAGGCATTTGTATTTACATTTGTGTTTGTTTAGATGTGTCTACTTCCTTCCATTTGTCTTTATAGTAGGGAAAACTTCACTGAGATAGATCAATGGCCACGTCTTGAAGATGAATGATAGGGAGGCCCAAGAGGTCACTATGTCACCATGATACAAGAGAGATCACCCTGCATCTGTCATCCCCTCCAAAGCTCAGGGAAATTCATATAGGAGATGGAGGTAAGTTTGTAAGAGCTAGAGGAAAAGGATGGAGTGTAGCCTGAAAATTACTCATTCTTCTGAAAAAAGTGTGCCACACAGGGTACAGTGGGAAAAGGGGTGGAGTTGAGGCCAAATTGGAACTCTGGGAGCAAGATGTGCAGCCAGGGAGTGGCGAACAACAGGGGTGAGAATGGCCAGGTGAAATCCATGTCGCAGGCTCCTCAGGATGTGGTGAAGCACTTAGACCATGGGGTGAGATGGCGTGTGGGCATGGTACATGAAAGCTGATGGGGATGATGGTTGAGCTTGAATGGCATGTGAGTTATGAGAAGCTGTTTCTTTGTAAATCCCCCTCAATGTCATATAAACTATGCAAAATTCAAAGAAGATATCTTATTTTTATTTGTTAACCAGTATCAGCCCTTGGAGAGCCAGTGACTGAGTGGCAGCCTCCCAGAGAGTGGGAAGGAGAAAATTAAGTGAAACACTACATTATGCCAAGAAAAGGAAGTGGAGACAGTCACATAAAAAAGGGAGAAAATGAGAGAGAAAGTAAAATAAAGGAAGAAGAATGTAATTCATACAAATATGGTAACAAATTATTTTGTTGTAGTTTTACTATGTGATTATCCAGTTCCTACCAGTCTGTGTTGCCAACAGGATATACTTATACCATACCTCTTGAAAAAATTAAATAAAAAAGAAAGAACATAAATAGTTTTACATGCTAGGAATAGACTAAGCCTGGAGGTTTGTTGGAGTGGTTTCTTCAGCAATATGAGATAGAAAGGTAGTTCAGTAAAATACTCTAGAAGCCAGTTATATTTTACTATAATACAGCCATTATAGAATATATTCATATCTAAGAATTCTTTGGTCTCTACTTCCCATCTTGATTAGAAAACTAAAATTTGGAATTTGCTCCTTACTCTTTGCTTTCAAAATCTGTAACCCATCTCCTTCCTGAGGTCTGGGCCTCATTACCTTATCACTGGATGCTCTTGCAGAGGACCCAAGTTCAATTCCTAGTACCCACATGGCAGTTAATGACTGTCCACACTGTCCATAACTCCAGGTTCAGGGAATTCGACACCGTCTCTTCATCTAAAGGCATTGCATACACAGGTGCACCTTCCTAGATGTAAGCAAAACACTCATACACATAAAATAAAAATAATGAGTGAAATATTTTTTAAAGATGTTTTGTAGCTGGGCATGGTGGCACACGCCTTTAATCCCAGCACTTTGGAGGCAGAGGCAGGCAGATTTCTGTGAGTTCAAGGCCAGCCTGGTCTACATAGTGAGTTCCAGGACAGCTGGGGCTATAGGAAGACCCTGTCTCAAAAAAGGACTCTCTCTCTCTCTCTCTCTCTCCCTCTCTCTATTAGATAGATAGATAGATAGATGTAGTGTAAGCATCTTAAGAAACACAAAAAACATAGAGAATTGCTGAAGAAAAAAGAATGAAAGCATATGACTGTAGAAAACCATCAAATCACAGAGAAATATGTCAAGAAATAAAAAAGGAAACTCTAAAGCAATTAGAAAAAATAAAATCATAATAAAAATGCCACCTGTACATAATTATTTCAAATGTAAATGGACTAAATTCTCCAAATTAAGAATACAGAATACTTGAATGGAAACAAGAACAACTTGCCCCAGAGACCCAGGTCTGTGGCCTTTACACCCTTGCTGTCACTCCATGTCACTACTATGATTTACCAGTGACTCAAACCTCTTCCTGACCTCTTACTTCCATTTAGGATTCACGGGACCTCAGCTGGCTGCACCAGGGACTCACCAGTCACCCCATGTGGCTCACATATCAAGGTAGCTGCCCTCCACCTACTTGCCAAACCTTAGAGGCCAATTCTGTTCTTTTGCCAGGAACATGTAGGTGGCTTTCTGTTAACTGAAACTCCCATAGGCATCACCAGAAATCTTTCCCCTGCTAGATAGTAATACCCATAACCTGTATATCCCCTCCACCAACCACTGCACCTACCACAGGGCACAGTGCCCAGAGAATATAAGGGGTCCTGAGACTCTCAACCCTCTTGGTAACCTCCACTTTGACCTCAAATCCACCCACTTCCACCTGACATCAATGTGGCATTCTCCCATTGGCACATGGGGAGCACACCTCACTCCCACTGTGACCCCAAATCCTAACACAGAAGACAACCTATAAAACTCCATCAGCCTTCCAGAGATTCCAGAAGTTTGGCAATGAGAATCTACTAATTCCACAGAAGGTTGGCTGATGGTTTCAAAAGTTTACACATCTCCAGCTGTCAGGGATACACATCTGACTCCTTGTTCATACATCAACACAGATTTATTATGACTGAATACTAAGCACCATTCAGCTGGTCCACATCATGACACAGTGAGGTAACAACAAATAAAGATCCAAACACCTGTTCAACAAAGATGAGATCAGATATCCATACCAGGAAGCATTAACAACAACCTAACTCCCAATGTTTAGGCCCAATCACTAAAACATAAATATGAATAACCAGAACAATATATCTTCTCCATAAATCAGTATATCCATTACAATGTCCTTAGAAGAGAACTTACTTAAGGCACAAGACAATGATTTCAAAATAGCAAATGAAAATATAGTCAATGAACTCAAATAGGACATGCATAATTTCCAGAATGAACATCTAGAAAACACAAACAACTTAAACAACTGAATGAAATAAGGAAAACAATCCAAGACATGATAACAGAATTTAATAAAAAATAGAATTTCTTTAAAAAAGATAACTGAAAAACACTGAAATCAGAAATTTATTCAGTAAAATAAAAACTCAATGAAAACTGTCACAAACAGAATGAACCAAATGACAGAGAAAATATCAAGCCTTGTAGACAAGGTAGAGGAATTGGATCATTCAGTCAAAGAAAATGGTAAATATAAAAAAGCTTAGGAACAGAATGTGTAGGAACATTGGGATACAAAACAAAGCAAAGCAAAGTAAAACAAAAAGAAAAAGAAAAAACCCAAATCTATGAATCATAGCTAATGAACAAGGAGAAGAAACCAAGGTCAAAGTCACAAAAAATATTTTCAGCCAAATCATAGAAGAAAACTTTCCAAATCTAAGGAAAGGGAGTTCTATCAATTTCTAAAAGAAATATAGAACACCGAACAGACATAGCCAAGGAAGAAGTTCCTTATGTCACATAATAATCAAAACACTAAATACACAGAACAAAGAAAGAATACTGAAAGTTTCGAGACAAAAAGAACAAGTCACATGTAAAAGTAGACCTTTTAGAATAACACTTGACTTTTCAATGGAGATGCTGAAAGCCATTAGGCCATGGACTAATGTTCTAAAGACCACAGATACCATCCCAGACTATTACGCCCAGAAAAACTGTCACTTTCCACAATAAAAATATATTTAAGTAATTTATGATCACTCAGCCAGCCCTACAGGGGATACTAGAAAGAATACTTCCTTCTGAAAAGAAATTAGATATACCAAAGAAAGCACAAATGATAACTAAAGAATTCTAGAACATTTTACCAAAAGTGGTCAAAGAAAACACCACCACAACAAAATGACAGATATAAACATTTTTCAGCAATAAATTTCTGTACAAATGGTCCCAACTTCCCAATCTAAAGGCACAGACTGTATGATTTGATTAGAAAACAGGAACCATCTTTTGTTGCTTTTAAGAAACAAATTTCACTGTCAACAATTTACACTGCCTTAAGGTAAAAGAATGGAAAAATATATTCCAAGCAAATGGAACTAACAAACAAACATGTGTAGCTATTTTATCTGACAAAATAGACTTCAAACTAAAATGCATCAGAAGAGAAATGAAGGACATTTTTAAAAAATATATTTTATCATTTTTATTTTTTGTGTATGAGTGTATTGCCTTCATGTAGGTAAGTTCACCTGTGTCATGCAATGCCTGAGGAGGTCAGAAAAGGCCATCGGATCCCTGGAACTGGAGTTACAGACAGTTGTTAGCTGCCTGTGGGTGCTGGGATTCGAACCTGGGTCTTCTTCAAGAACAGTCAGTGTTTTTAACTACTGAGATGTCTCTCCAGCCCCTTTTCTATAAAATTCTAAAGATATTAACTAAGACAACTAGTGGGGAATAAAAACCTTCTTTAAAATAATAATTAAAAGTTGCCATAAACTAAGGCTAACAGAAGAGGAAAGAAAAGAGATAAATTTGTGTAGGTTACAATATGGGGGAAGATGGATAAACTGTGGTTAAGAAGCTTGATTGTCTTGCCTGAATAATAAAAGTGGAAAATGTATGATTATGAAACAACAGCTGACCATCAGATGATGCTTATTCATTAAGAGTGAAATCCATCAAGAAGATATTGTAGTCTTAAAACATATATTAACCAAATACAGTTAGTGCTGAATTCCATAAAAAATAAAAAGCACTCTGATGTCTAAAATTACACAACGATAGTGAGTAACTTCAATACTGCACTCTCACCGCTAGATACACCATCCTAACAAAACCTAAACAGAGAATATCTGGAGTTAAATGACATCATAAATCAAATAAATGGACCTCACAGATATTTACAAAACATTTCACCTAAACATCAAATAATACATTTTTTTTTCTCAGCGTCCATGGATTGATCTTTCTCAAAAACTCACCACATAACTTGGAGACATAACAAATCTCATCAGATTTAAGAAAATTGAAATATTATCCTGTGTCCTATCTGACCACAAAAATAAAAATAGCGGATATCAATAACAATAAAAATGAGGAAAAGTGCACAAAATCATGAAAATTAAGCAGAATACTATTGAATGAAAATTAGGAAAAGGGAGAAATCCAGAAACAAAAATTTAAATTCCTAAAATTGACTGAAAATGAAAATACAACTTAATCAAAATCTGTGGGATACAATGATGAAAGTCCTAAGAGGAAAGTTTATATCAATAAGTATTTATGTCAGAAAATTAGAGACAACTTATAATAAAAAATAAATGATGCACCTGAAAACTTTAGAGAAATAAGACCAAAAACAATACCAAAAAAGATCAGATGGGAAGTGATAAAATTAGGGCTGAAAATAATGAAATAAAAAATTTAAAATATTTCATTTCTTATTTTTATTTTATGTCTATGTGTATTATTTCTGCATGTTAATAAGTGCACCTGTGTCATGCAATGTCCGCAGAGGTCAGAAGAGGCTGTTGAGTCCCCTGGAACCGGAGTTACAGACAGTTGTTAGTTGCCATGTGGGTGCTGGGATTCAAACCTGGGTCTTCTGCAAGAACAGTCAATGTTCTTAACCCCTGAGCCATCTCTCCAGCCCAAGAAATAGAATTTTTAAAATACAAAGAATAAATGAAATGAAAAGCTGTTTCTTTGAAAAGATTAGCAATATCAACAAAACTCTAGTCAAGTTAATCAAAAGAAATTACCCAAATTAATAAAATGAAAGGTGAAAGGAAGACATTACAACAGATACTTAAGAAATTCAGACAGTCCTAATAAATCACTTTAAAAACATATTACATGAAAATGTAAAATGTAAAAGAAATGGATGATTTTCTAGGCATATATGTTCTACCAAAATTAAATTGAAATGAAGTAAACAATTTAAAAAGACTCAACTATGAATATAGAAACTTACAGCCACTTGAAAGAGATGTACTCTTGCTCTGGAGTATATTACTGAATATGGTAAATCTGTAATGAAATGCTTCTCCTAATCATGTAGTTATTAAAAATTAAAAAAATAAGACTCATAAGAATTGAAGAGATAGAAGCAGTAATTAAAAATCTCCCAACCAAAAGCAGGCCAGGACCACATGGATACAGCATAAAATTCTACCAGACCTTTAAAGGAGAGCTAACACCAATACCCCTCAAATCAGTCTGTGAGATAGAAAAGGGATTAACAATTGCAATTACCTTTTATGAAGATAGCATTACCCTTATACCATAACCAGAGATACAATGAAAAAGAAAAAATAATATAGAAAAAACTTACTGATAAATACAGACATAAAAATTCTCATTAAAACACTTGAAGACTGAATGTAAGAGCTCAGTCAAAGATTATCCACCATGATCAATTTAGATTAATCCCAAAGGTGCATGGATGGCCCAACATACATAAAACCATAAATGTAATCCATCACATGAAAAGAATCAGGGACAGGAACCACATGATCATCTCATTAGATGAAGAAAAGGCCTTTGATCAAATCCAACACCCTTCATGATAAAAGTCATGGAATATCTAAGGATACAGGGGACATATCTCAGCAAAATAAAGGTAATATATACCAAACCCATAGCTAACATCCTACTAAATGGTGAAAAAAAAAATCAAAGAATCCCCACTGAAAATCAGGAATGACACAAAGATACTAACTCTCAATAACTGTTCAATATTGTTCTTGAGGTTTCAGTTATATCAATAAGAAATAAAGATGATAAAGGGGATCCAACTGGAAAGGAAGAAATAAATGTATCCCTATGATATGATAATATACAAGAAAGATGATAAAAACTCTACCAGAATCCTCATAGTGCTGATAAACACAATCAGCAGACTATCAGGAAAAGAAACTAAGGAAATAACCTCATTCACAATAACCTCAAAAACCATAAAAATATCTTAGAACAAATCTAACCAATGAAGTGAGAGTCCTATAGAACAAAAATTTTAAGACATTGAAGAAAGAAATTAAAGAAGATACTAGAAGATGGAAAATCCTCTCATGCTCATGGATCAATATGATTAATATTGTGAAAATGGCCACCTAGCCAGCCTACCAAAATCAATCTACAAATTCAGTGCAATCCCACTAAAAGTCTAACACAATTTCTTCATAGAAATTGAAAAAATAATTTCAAATCAAATGGAAAAAAACATGATGATAGCTAAAGCAATTCTGAACAGTAAAGGAATTTCTGGAGGTATTGCCTTCCCTGATCACAAATTTGTACTACAGAGGTATAGGTAATGAAAAGTTTGATACTGGCATACAAAATAGACACATTGATTGATGGAGTAGAATTGGTGACCCAGATGTAAGTCAACATATTTGCATCCTCCTGATTTTTTTATTTACAAATGGTGTATATTTGCACACTGGAGAAAAAGACAGCATATTCATCAAATGATGCTGGTCAAATTAGATGTCTACATGTAGAAGAATGAAAATAGATCTCTATCTTTCACCGTGCACACAATCTAACTCCAAATGATCAAGGACCTGAATGTAGGATCTGAAACCCTGAATCTGGTGAAAAAGAAAGGAATACATTGAAACAGGCACAGGAAAGGAATTTTTGAAGACAGGTCCAAGAGAACAGGAATTAAGTCCAATAATTGATGAATGGAACCTATTGATCCTGAAATGCTTCAGCAAATGACACTAATTTGAGTGAAAAGAAAACCCTACACCTGTCAATTTATTTGTTAATATCTCTGACAGAAGGTTAGTATCTAGAATATATAAGTAACTTGAATATGTAACATAATATAATCAAGTTAAAAAATAGGGCAAGGAACTAAATAATGTTTTCAAAAGGTGAAACACAAGTGATTGAGAAAAATTTAAACAATTGTTCCACATCTTTAGTTATCAGAGAAATGCAAATTAAAACTATTTTTGGATTTCATATTGTCCTAGTCAGAATGGTTAAAATTCAAAGGATAAACAATGACAAATTTTGGGACATAAGTGAGGAAAGGAAAACTTTTATTCACTGCTGGTTGGAATGCAAACAGGTATAGCCACTATGCAACTCAGTGTGGAGAATTTTTGGAAAGTTAGAAATAGATATTCCACATGATCCAGTCATACTCATCTTCGGCATATCTCCACAGGACCCTCTATCTTAGTACAAAGACACCTGTTCATCCATGTTCATCACTGCCCTTTTTTCAGTAGTAAGGAATTGGAAACAACCTAGATATCCATTGGCTAATGAATGGATAGTGAAAATATTGTACATTTACACAGTTGAATATTATTCAGCTGTTAAGAAAAAGTAAATTATGAAATTCAAAGGTAAATGAATGAAACTGGAATCAATCATTATGAGTGATGTAACCCAGACCCAGAAAGTTAAACATCCACATGTGTTGTCTCATAAGTGGGTTGTTGCAGGTATCCTGGGGCCCTCTGGATGGAGGTAGAGTCAGCGTGGAGTCATGACACAAACTCCAGGAGTCAGGTGAGAAGCAGGCAGTGCGAGCAGCTGCAGACTCATTTATTGCGGATATGGGGCTCCCTTATATCCTTCCTCCCAGTGTCCCATTGGTCCATTGATAGGTCATGTTTGTTCCTCATTGGCTCTCTTTATCAGGCCATTTTCACATCATCCATCTCCATGCCTTTTGGCAGAACACAGGTTTGCCTAGGCCAGATGTTTTTGGCATGTTTGCTGGTTGTTCAGGCCTCACTTCCTCCTACATATCCACCCTTTTTCTTTCTGTGAAGCTCTAGTGGGAGCCAAGATTCTTCGCCTTGGCATTGTTGGCCCCACCTCAGGTGGTCCCCAGTATTAGGGACCGTGCCTGTCTTAGGTTGGCTTGGTTAGCAAGCTCTTACCCGTCATTGACTTCTGGCCCTCAAAGGGTGATCTCCCTGGGTAGGAGCCCACCAGGGTGACTGGGGAAGGCAATTATACAGAGGCCTCATGGATTTCCATGAGCCAGGCATGTAGGACCTCTTGGGGAGGATCACGGGCTTGTGTGTTGAAGTGCCAAGAGGACCTGGAGTGTGGCTCTCTGTTGCTGTGTTTTTGCCACCCAGCATGCTAAAAGAAACACTTGACAAGGATGAGTAGGACCAAAGGAATTAGGCTAGCTATGATTACCAGGAAAATGGGGACAAATGAGGCAGGTGGGATGACACCTGAGGATACCTCGCCCTTCTCAGCAAGGAAAAGAATGGGCATCCTGAGGTCAGGGTCCCACATATTCTCGGGGGCGACCCATGGTGCAAGGATGGCACCCTTGTCCCAGAAACCATCTAGGTCATTGGTTTTAACTTTAAGACCTCAGATGACAAGGAGGGATTTTATGCCCTTATTTGGGGTTCCCTACAGCTGGGGGCAGATTACCCATGTTAATTCTAAGACAAAGAGAATGTGTCAGACCCAGATATCTTGTGCTCAGTGGGGGACTTCTGTGGTTCATTAGGCCATGGCCATATGCTCACACACTGTCTCCAGATGGGGAGCAGTGGTCAGGGGCTGCTCCTGGGTTCTGCTTCCTAGGGGGTCAGCCTTTATGTGGAGGTTCCAGGCAAACCAAAAGTAAAATGTGTACCTCCCTAATCGACAGACAGGATGGGGGAAAAGGGAAGGTGGGGGTTCTCACGCTCACCCAGGGAAGAACCGAAGGCACATGTAACACATAGGGGCCGACTTACCGAAACTTCAGGCAGGGGGTGTCTCGCAACACTGAAGAAAGTGGGGGAGAGGTGCCCAGGCAGTTGTGGGAGGAGAAAGCAAAACTAAGGCTGATCTCTGGAGCAGTAGATGCACGGCCGGCAGAAAAGTGCAAAGAACATGGTCCAGAAGAGAAAAGCGGCTACCACAATGATGGCCAGAACCCAAGAAGGTCAATTCCCATGCCAGCATGGGGCCCCACATTGGGCACCAGATGTTGCGCGTGTCCTGGGGCCCTCCAGGTAGGGATAGAGTCGGCTCAGAGTCAAGACAGAGACTCTGGGAGTCAGGTGAGAAGCAGGCAGTGTGAGTAGCTGCAGACTCGTTTATTGCGGGCATGAGGCTCCCTTATATCCCCCCTCTGGGTGTCCTATTTGTCCATTGATAGGTTGTGTCTGTTCCTCATTGGATCTCTGTATCAGGCCATTTTCACATCAGCCATCTCTATGTCTTTTGGCAGAACACAGGTTTGCCTCAGCCAGATGTTTTTGGCACGTTTGCAGCATGCACTGGTTGTTCAGGCCTCACTTCCTCCTACAGTGGGTCATGGCCTTCTATGCTTAAATATGCATGTTTTAATTTGAAAGGCCATAGAGATCATGGTTAGGGCTCATGGGAAAGGAGAATGCAGAGATATAGAGGGTGAAATGGAAATAATGGCATATGAAGGGTTAAATGGAGTGGAGAATAGGAGGGCAAGGCAGATTGGGAATACAGAAAGGAATATCTAACACTAAAGGTCTTTAGAAAACATCATATGGAAACCTACTACTATACAAACATCTTAAAGTATATACACATATAATATATAGACTAAAAAGAGTTACTTCATAACAGAGGGACCTTGTCCCCACCTGACACCATAGGCTAGCAAATAAGATGCCAAATATCAGGATTGGCCTCTGTCTTTTGAAGGGATTGACTAGGGGTCGCATAGTCTCTCAAACAATACTGGTCATTGCCCTGCTCTTAGTTTCTCAGCCAAAACTAAATGACAAGGCCTATTGCAAAGGACAATTAAGAGCTGCTGGGAGAGGGAGAGTAAAGTTTTCCTTAAAGTTGTGATTCTGGGAGGGTTAACCAGGCTCCAATGAATGGACCAATATTGAAGGGCATTTGTGCAAACAAATTAGACCAGGTTGGCCTTAAAATGTATATATAATAAAGTACATGATATCTGGCAGGGGCTAGTAAGGAAGGATGTATATAGGGGAGGGTGTCTGAATATGATTAAAATACATTTTATAAAGTTCTCAGAAATTCAATAAAAAAATGAAAAAGAACTATGATTATAAAAATGCATCTAACTTTGAAAATCAAAATATTGAAAGCAAATATTAACCAATATGAAGGGAGAAATAGAAAACATAATAGTGAAAACTCAGTATACATTTGGTAATGGAGAGATCATCCAAACAGAATAGGTCTTAACTAAAGAAGCTAATGTTATTCATCGAAGAATTAGAGAAAGAGCAAAGTAAACACACAGTGAGGAGAATGACACAATTAATAAAGAAAAGAACAGAAACAATGGAAACAGAGATGAGATATCAACAGTAGAAATGATCAAAATTGGAGTTGGTTTCTGGAAAGGTTTTCAAACTTTTACTAAGTCAATCAAATAGAAAGGGGAAAAAAAGGTGCCATCAAAAATGAATATCAGAGAAATTTAAAAAGTTTACAGGAAAACACTATCAAAATGTGCAATCTGGTGAAATGGATAAACTTCTAAAAACACACAATTTATCAAGATGGAATCAGGAGAAAAAAAAGACATAATGTACAAACCAATAAAAGTCAGGAAGTTAAATTAGTAATAAAACAATAGAAAAGCCAGATGTTAAACGTTTTCCTGGGAGTTTCACCAAACTTTAAAAAAAATAATATCTTCGCTACTCAAACCCCTCAGAAACTTAACATAAAGCAACACCTATAAATTCATTTTACAACACCAAAATTACCCTTATTTTAAAAGCCAAAAGGATACTACAAGGAAAAATAAAGCCCAAAATATTTATGAACAAGAATTTGAAATAAAAATCACTAGCAAAACAAATTTCTAACACAGTAACCTTTCTCTTTGGTGAAATGAAAACTCTGCCTGGGATATAAGTGTGAACCAACAAATGAAACTCAGCAAGCATGTGAACACTCTTGTAGAATGAAAACAAAACTTTTCTTTAACTGAGATATTTTATTTCTTTGGGTCTTAGATAATCTGCTCAGTGCAGATCACTTATTCACAGAGAAAACTATTGATTTTAGCAGGCTCTTTAAGAGCAAGACTCTGGGCAAATTTTCATGGGTGACTGAAATAAAAGTGCTAGTGATGTATCTTGCTTTAAGGAGAAGAAGAGCAAAGATGAAAGACAGCATAGAATCCTACAGTCATCTCAATAAAAGCAGAAAAATGTTTGACGAAATTCATTCTTCATGGAAAGAACTTCTAACAGTTTAGATGCAGAAGGAGTGTAATTCAAGGTAAACAAAAGAAATATATGGAAATCCCACAGTTCTCCCAATGCTTAATAGTGAAGAATTAAAAGGCTTTTTGCTCAGATTAAGAACAAACAAGGTAGTCCAAATCCAACTTTTATATTCAACATAGAGTGAGTTGTGGGCTCTACATAAAGATATTGGGCAATAAAAGAAATAAAGTGTGCCTGAATAGGAGAGGAAGACATTAAATTGTTGGAAATTGACATGAAATTATATATAGAAACAAACTAAATTCTCCACCAAAATTATTAGAAATAATCAATGAATAATCAGATGTGAAAACACAAACATCAGAACATATAAATACCACATACAATAGTCTTAAAATTACTTAAGTACAACAGTAGCTTAAACTGTGAAAGAATTCTACAGGAAGATATTGTGTTAATCAGCTTTTCACTATTCAAAGTATCTGAGAAACTAGGAGCAATGCTAAACTGCATATGAACCACAGAAGAGCCAGAGTAGCCAAAAACTTGAGAAAGGAAACACAGTTAGAGACAACTTCCTTACTTCACAATATATTGCCAAATACTAATAACCAAAACATGTTAGTGTCATAAAACATATACAAATCAATGGAACTAAAGAGAGAGACCCATATATCAGTATAAACCTTTACAGTCAACTGATCTTTGAGGATTCCAGAACACAGAATAAGGAAAGTATAGACTTCTCAATAAATAGTGCTGAAAACTAGTTATCCACACAGAGACTGACAAAACTACATCTTTGTTGCACAGTATATTTAAAACACTTGAAATGTATTAATGACAAATGTAAAACCTATAATTATAAAAATTGTTGGAATGAAATATGGGGAAAAAAACCTTCTTGACATTTGTCTGTGCAATTATATTTTTTATATGACCCAAAAAAGCACAGATGACAGAAAGGGACAAGTGGATTTCATCCAGTACCAAAACTTCTGCAAAGAAAAGAGAGATGTCAAGACAGATTAATGTCAACTCCTCCACCCCCAGGCCCTACCGGTGTCTTTCCCAGAATCATGAGTTTTGGTTTTGTTTCCATGACCCTTTTAATTTAACCAGGCACAGTTTAACCATTGAATTGTAATTATCCATTGAAGAATGGTGAAGTCATCAGTAGGTATACAGCAAAAGGCATGATTCTTCCTTATCCTAAATCTATCAATAGCAAATAGTTCATCAGGGAGGGGTAGGACCTCCTGAGTTCCTACTTCATCCATGCCTGACTGCTGAGGGGCCAATTCTTACATAGCACCAGTACATGTGTGAGCACCAGAACTGCTGTGAGTTCATGATTGGAATGGCAGTGTCTTGCTCAATTGACTTTTGGAGGCCTTATCCTTTTCTTCTAACTTATAATACTTCTGCCTTCTTTTCCTCAGTATCCTCTGAGCCTTAGTGGGGATGATATAAATACCATGTTCAGTGCTGAGCACTGTTCCATCACTTGTTCTTAGTGTCTTGTGCAGCCAAGAATTTCTACATTTACCACCATCCATTTAAAGAGAGACTTCTTTAAGGCAGAAAATAGCATTTATCTTTGGGTAGAACCATAAATATTTGAAAGTCAGTTTATTACTGTAAATTTAGTGAACAGTGAATAGTTCCCCATTTAGGTCTACAATCTCACCTGCCATGGGGCTTTGACCCAGTTAACAGTACCAGGCATGGATTCACTTCTGTGGAGAAGTTCTCAAATCCAATTAGAGAGTAATAGGTTACCCCCATAACAGTAATGCCACTATTGCACAAGTGAGCACATTTGTCCAGCAGATATCTTTAGTCTTTTTTATAATACTATTCCTACTGAAGAGAAGTGATCTCTAAAGAACTTTTTAAAATTTTCCCAAAGAGGGGCTGGAGAGATGGCTCAGCAGTTAAGAGTACTGGCTGTTCATGCAGAGGATCTGGGTTTGGTACCCAGACCCTAGAATGTGATGGCTAACAACTGTCCATAACTCTAGTCCAAGGGAATTGACACCATCTTCTGACCTCTGTGGGCATTGCATGTGTAGCCCAGAAACCACTCATTCCTCTGAAAAACATGAGTGAAGGGTAAGCACAGGGCATCCTCAGAAGAAAGGTGGAGCCTAACGGTGGTAGATCGCTGCTCAAGATTGAAACAGAGAAAGGTGCATGGGGCCACAGTGGCAAACCACAGCATCCCGTTGGGTATGGACACACAATGGGATACTTAAGACTGTGGGGACGGGCACGAAATTGATCAGAATCTCCAGGCAGCCATGTGGCATGATGCAAAGGAGGGAGTGGGGGTTATGAGAAGCCTTTTTATTCTGTGAGCACGGCATCTGGAGCCTCCCAAGAAGAGAAAAGGGGAAAAAATGGCAAAACAATTGGCGTAGAGCAGCTGGATAGACTAATACAGAAGTCCAGGTGAAATATGGAGATACTGGCCTGGGAAAGCCCCACAGTTCAAGCGGCCATCTGGTAAGTGTATCAAAAGGAAGCCGGGTTCAGATTCCCAAATCCAGAAGGGTGGAGACAGGCACTGCAAGGAGTCCTGTCAGGTAATGCATCCCATCCCGGAGAAGCTGGTGGAAACCCAGGGGAGAGAGTGGCCAAACCCCATATGCTTAAGAGGGCTAGCTATGGATCATTTAAATATATAATTAGAATGACGCAGGCCACACAAAAACAGATGGAATCAAAGAGAAAAATCCCAGGGTCACAGCTTTGTTGTAAATGTGGGGAAAGAGCTAGTTCCTAAAAAAATGGAGTCTACCTCCACATGGGTTTGAAAACTTAAAGATTATAGAGAGCCTGGAAAAAATCTTTCAAACAAGAGAGGAACCCAGAGAGGAGGCCCGTGGCAACATTGGTTAATTTAAGGACCTCTAGGATTTCTTTCTGAACAACAGCTCTTAGGGTGGCAACCCACCCTGGCACTGTACTTTTTCTTAACAGTTGTATAGTTTTTGGAGCCTCTTTTTTTAATCTTACCCAACCATAAAACTTCCAAGAATCTTACAGCTATAGCTGGCCTTTGTTTCTTCAGGTATCTTCAAATGGGTTCCACATCTGTAAAATATTCAAAGGTTAACATCATATATTAAATCAATTATAGACAAGTTCTACCACAGCATGGAAAGGCTTTATCCATTCGGATTAATTGCTTTCTCCATAGATATCTGTTAGGTACCATAGCATGGGTAAGAGGCATTAATTTGGTTAGTTCTTTACTATCTTAGTTTTCCATTTGGAGTCATTCTTTGTTCTGGGGAATCTTGCATGGAGTCTCTTTGTATTCTTTTCTCCTTGATGCACTTACAGGTGATCACTCCAGTTGCCTGACCCTGCACCAGGCTAAGGAGGCAGGGGGTTTCTCTTGTCCCTGCTCCACATGTTGGCTCCTTGAGTCAGGCAGGCCTTGGGTCTGCCTCCTGACTGTAGCCTTATCTGTTGCCTTTCCATTGACCATATCTGGCTGCTAGGGGAGGCCCTGGTGGGAAAAACAGCCTCTACCTCTAACATAGCCTTTTTAAAGAGAGAAATGCACCTTATTTAATATTTGGGGCTCCTTAACCAGACCTGGAACAATTTTTATCCTCTGAATGTCTTTTGTAAACTGTTCTGGTTTTAAAGCCTTCCAGAAACTCCTTAGTGTCAAATTTTGTTTTCTATCAATTTTTTCTTTGGGAATTTGGGCTCGACATAAGCCTTGCCACATTTGTCTTCAAGTAACACAAATGGACCCTTTCTTCTGTCTTGTCTTTTTCATATCTCTTATAGGGTGTTCTGTTATTCCACAGACACATTTTACATGCTGGTCAGAGTCACTTAGATCGGCTAAAGCCACTCTCACTTTACAAAGATCCTGTCCCATTAAAGGACTTAGCAACACTGTTAAAATTCTATACCTTCTAGGGTCCCATTTGAATTAAACTTTCCTTTATATCTCTGATGAACACAGTCTTATCTGGCCCAGTGAACTGGGCATCATATATAGCTTTTCTCATACCTAGTTCTCTCAATAATGCCTATTCCTTTTTATAGTCCTCCAACTGCTGTTAATCATGGGAGTTTCCCTTGGTGATGACCATGTATGCCTTGCACCAGCCATCCCATTAAGGACTGCTTCCTCCCCCCCCCCCCCCCCACTGCATTGGCCTAGATTGAATAGCCTATGTCACAAGGATGGATGGGTGGTTATAAAACTCAGCTGTGAAGCTTCTGAAGGATTTAGACTAATATTATTTGCTCCCATATCCCATTCCTTCACGAGCCATATGATGAGGGCCTCTGATCACTTGTTTGTCTTTCCTAGTTTTAAGAGCTCCAGTGTGGAGTAGTTCCTAGTTAGAGTACTGTTAGCTCTTTTCTCTTTTGGTATCAAAGGTTTAATCTGAGGAGTAGCTTTAGCTACTTTTACTTTTAAGTCATTTCTTTTTTCACGACTCTTTGTCTTTTTTCCTGAGTCCTTGGACCCCTGGTCCCCCAATCTCACAGAAGTTAAAATGTCCCGCTTTTTTTCTCTCTCAAGCTCCAAGGCCAAAACTGAATCTGTCAATATCATTTGTCTTCATAGTAGGGGAAATGCCACTGACATAGATCAGTGGCCAAGGCTCAGATAAATTAGCAGAAAAAATGGTGAAAAGTTTGTAATAGCTGGAGGAAAATGGAGAAGTGTAGCCCGGAAACCACTCATTCCTCTGAAATGTGTGAGGGAAGGGTGAGCACAGGGCACCCTGGGAAGCAGGGTGGAGCCTAGCTGCTGGTAGTGCATGGTAGGGAGATGGGAATGGAGAAAGGATGTGTGGGGCCGCAGGGGCAACTGCAGCATCCTGTGGGTTATGGACACATGATGGGACACTTAAGACAGTGGGCGTGGGGCACAAAAGCAATTGGGAACACCAAGCCAAGCAATTGGGAATGCCAGGCCACCATGTGGCAAGGCAAGACATGGGGTGCAGGGGTTATGAGAAGCCATTTAGTTCTGTGAGCCCTGCATGCAGAACCTCCCAAGCAGGGACAAGGGAAAGAAATGGTGAAATAGCATGACACCAGTGTACTTACACGTATGCTGGCAATACACTCATACACATAAAAAAATAGATTAAAATATCTTTAAAAACATTTTCCAATGAGTAGTGAAGGACATCTTTCTGAACATCTGATTATGGACATTTATATAGCCTTGAACTGCCTTGAACTTTAAACTGTCTGCCTCAATCTGCCAAGTACTGGAATTACAGGTACGTGCCACCACCTCTGGGCTTGTCTGTCTTGCTTTGAGAAATGTCTATTTAGAAATGTTGCCACTTTTAATTGTGTTGCTTGTTTTTCTGCTATTGTTGTTTAGAAGCTCCTGAGTGTATTCTGGCAGCTAATCCTTTGTCTTTTGTTGGCCAAAAACTTTTCAGATTGATGCAAACACATTTATCTGTTTTTGGTTTTGTGGTGCATACTTTTTTCTGCTTATTAAAAATCATATTTTATTGCATAATCACATCCCCATAGGTATCACCCCACATTTTCTTCTAGTGGAATCATGTCTTACACTTAATTTTTAAAACGTTTGAGTTCATTTTGTGCATGGCAAGAGAGGGTACAGTTTTATTTCAGCATATGTATATTAAAATTTTCTGGCCCTTTCCCACCTGGAATTCTTATCATGCTAATTAAAATCAGATAATACAGAAACATGTGCTCACTTTTAGATCTCTAGTCTCTTCCATTGCTTTTGTGTCTGGTTCACTGTCAGTACCATACTTTTATTTATTTATTTATGTTTATTTACCTAGTTACTTATGAATTTTCTTATTTTGTTTAGGGTTTCATTTTATGTGTATGCATGTATTGCCTGCATGTATGTAAGTGCACTCATGTCTTGCAATGCCTGTGGATGCCCTGGGACTGGAGTTACGGACAGCTGTTAGCTGCCATGTGGGTGCTGGGATTCGACCCCAGGTCTTCTGCAGGAACAACCAGTGTTCTGAGTTGCTGAGACTTCTCTCCAGCCCCACTTATGATTTCTTTAGACAAAGTTTCACTATGTAGCACAGGCTGGTCTCAAATTCTCATTTCTCCTGCCTTAGCCTCTTGAATGTGCCACCATGCCTGACTATTTCTTTCTTCAATTGTATAAAATAGTGGAGTGCACTGTGACATTTTCATTTTATCACCTCTATCCCCCATATTTACTCCCTTTCATCCCTCCTGTGTTCCCATTACTCTTCTCTTACAGTCAACCTTCTACTTTTATGTCTCAAAATATATCTTTTGAGATCCATGTATGAGAGAAGTTGTGGTTCTGAGTCTGGTTGATTCTGTGTGACATGATGACTTTAGTTTCCTCCATTTTCCTGTAAGTGACATGATTTTCTTCTTAACTGCTGAGCAACTAATCCACTGTGTGCATAAGCCCTGTTTTCTTACCCATTTATCTGTTGATGAGTGCCTAAGCAGATTCTATGACTTGGCTATTTTGAATAGCATCATACATACACACAAAAACACTCACACACAAACACACACACACACACACACACACACACACACACACTGAGTTGTTTTTATTCCGTACTGCCTTTAAATGCCTCAGAAATGTCAGAGGTCATAAATATATTTGAAGAAAATTTTGCAATAAGGTTGTGCAATATACCTGTCTAGCTCTGTCTGTTCAAGACAGCTTTGTTGTTCAGTGATTTGTGACTTTTCTTGCCATTGTGCCATACCAATCATAATATATTTTAACATATTTCAAAGAATGATGGTGGCATTTTGATAAAGATTGAATTCATATGTAGATTGCTTTGTGCATTATGGTCATTTTAACAATATTGATTCTTTATCCACAAATGAATACAAAATTTCTTTCTACTTTGAGGTCTTTTTTAATTTATTTTTTCAATGTTTTATGCCTTTTAAAACTACCTCTTCATTTTGTTTTTTTGTGTGTGTGCCCAAGCATAACATGTGTGCAGGAACCTGTGGAGGTCAGAAGTGGGTATTGGATTCCCTGGAACTTGAGTTAGAGATAGTTGTGAACTGCCATGTGAGTGCTGGGAACTGAACCTATGTCCTTTTCAAGAGCAGGAAGTGCTCTTAACTGCTGAGCTATCTCTCCAGCCCCCAACTTTTTGAAGTTTTATTACAGAGATCTTCCACCACTTTCATTAAATTTATTTATAGAAACTTTGTCTTAGTTATCCCTCAATTGCTGTGATAAAACACTATAACCAAAATCAACTTGGGGAGGAGAGGGTTTATTCGGCTCAGGTTTCTCATGATACATCTCATCACCAAAGGAACCCAAGACAAGAACCTGGAGACAGGAGTTGAAACACAGGCTTTAGAGGAGCACTGCTTACTGGCTTGCTCCTCTGGTCCATGCTCAGCCTGCTTTCTTATACAATAAAGAAAAACCTGCCCAGGGTTGGCATCACCAACAGTGACCTAGGCCCACCCACATCACTCAATAATCAAGAAAATACCCAACAGACATGGCCACAGGCCAGTTCAATAGAAGAAGTTCACCAGTTAAGTTTCCTACCCAGATCTGTCAAGTTGACAACCTAAGCTATCTAGCACAAATATTTTTTGTAGTATATTAAACTTATTTTTACTTAACTGTTTAAAAACAATTTAATTTATTATTTTTAGTTTATGTGTATGTGTATATTGCTTGTGTGTATGTAAGTGTACATCTGTCATGCAATGCCTGTGGAGGTCAGAAGATGGCATTGGATTCACCTGGAAATGGAGTATCAGGCAGTTGTTAGCTGCCATGTGGGTTTTGGGAATCAAACTGGGGTCCTCTGCAAGAACAGCTAGTACTCTTAACCTTTGAGCCATCTCTGCAACCACTTTAATTGGTTTTACACTATCCATATTCCATCTTTTTCTTGCTTCAACTCATAATAAGAGCTAGATTTTTAACACTTCAGTCCAAGCACACACACACACACACACACACACACACACACAAACACTGTGTGTATGCACAGGTTACACATATGTTGCATAAATAATAATCACACTTTGTCAGGCACACAAATCTTGACTGCATTTGTTTGTATTCTAGTCTTTCTTACACTATTCTATTCCATAAAATCTGGGAGTGCCGACAACACAGCGGACAGTAGCAGGGATATCAGAGTATAAGGGCTCTAGTGGGGTGGGGAGGCTGTAGGAGGGTGTCATCTGGGAAATGGGTATATAGATGACTAAGATTGTTTCGGATGTTCTGTATGATATACACACAGAAAAATTAACAAATTAAAAAATGAGTTATATTTGAGGAGGAAGCATAAAAATTTATGTCATGTTAATTAGTAGAGGTGACAAACATTACCATTGAAATCTACCCGATGACTTTATATCCATACACGGGTGCCAAGGATCTGAGTGCAAATGACCGTGACTAGTAATAATCAGACACATACAGATTATAGATGCATGTGCCAACATCTAAGTGTTATTAGCAAAAACAATGAGTTTTTCTGTAAGAAACAGTATATTTTAAAATGAAATGGAGATATTTTTTAAAGTTAAAAACTCTTTCAATTTTATGTCTTACAGGGTTTATACTGAGTTCAATATTGTATTACTGTACTAATTCAACTGTGAATCTATCAGTTTTATAGCCACTTTTGAAAGAGATGTATCTTTGCTCTGGAAATTGTTATTGAGTATGTTAAAGCCATAATGAAATACTTCTTCTAATGATAAATTCTATCCTCTTACAAAAAGTGTGGAGTAATACATTCAAAATTGATTTCACAATCCATAGTGAACTTAGCATTTATTTATATATTTATATATGTATTTATTTATTTACTTATCTAGTTTTGGTGATATTGGAGATTGAGCCCAGGGATTTCTGCATGCTAAGCAAATGCTCTAAATCTGAGAAATATCTCCAACCATAAATAAAAATGATATATATGATATATTTATTATATTTAACCTAAAACATGTATACACTGATGTGTGTGTTTACTATGGAATGGTTATATCCAGGGAATTAGCATATGTATTACCTCATGTATTTAGTAGTATATTTTAATTTTAGTATTTAATGGCTGCCTGCTGCACCATTAAATGATTGTAGCACAAACCCCTGTAATCTCTAACTTGCTTAGGGCATTGAGTGCTCTCTCTGCTTTTCTTGCTTTCTTTCCTGCACATACATAAATTTATCTCTCTATTTTTGTTTTATTTTTAATCAATTACAAATGACAATACAATGCTACATACAATGCAGTGATGGCTTTCAGCACCCCTTTCTCTCTCCTCCCTCTTCCATCCTGCTGACCCTCTTCTTCCCAGTTCATTCTTGTTCTATCCTTATGCCCCCCTTTCCTTTCTCTTTTATCAGTTCACATACAGGCAGGTAAAATAAAATAAAAGCTGCTACGTGCTCATGATTTCAATGACTATGTCTTATCCAGAAGGCAGCCCCTCATCACACTCCTCCCCATCCCTCACTAGCACAGTCCTTCCACCCCTTCTGTGATGTTCCCTGGGCCTCAGAGAGGGTGACAGATATCCCATTTGGGACCAAACACACAGCAGCCATTGACTCTCAGCACTTTGACCAGCTGTGAGTCCCTACTTTGACCATATGCCGATGCTGAAAGAGGCTCCTCTAACCAAGGCTAAAAGATGCACAAGTCTATTGATATAAATACATATTTATAAAGCAGTTTGATTACATGCCCATTTGGCAAAACATCAGTAGCAGATTATTTCACTAAGAACTTTTGCAGCTGTTACAAGTGGAATGGATTTCTTGATTAATGTTTCAGAAAATTTATTATTGCCATATAGCAATGACACCGAATTTTTTGTACGTTGATTGTGTGCCCAGACCTTTGCTGACTTAATTTATTAATTCTTAGAGATTTTAGTGGACCATTATACACACACACACACACACACACACACACATAGTATCTGAAAATAATGGCAATTTAACTTACAACTTATTCTTTTCCAATTTATAGACTCTTCCTTTCTATCTCTTGTCTGGTTGACCTGGCTAGAACTTCCAGGACTTTGTCGAATACAAGTTTGAGATGAGCACCCTTGTCGGGTCCCAGGTCTTAGACGTTTGCATATTATAAATGGCTTCTATCTTGCAAAGGCACAATACTTATACAGTTAACTTGTTCCATGTTTTCATCATGAAGGAATGTTGCTTCCATCAAATACTTTTTCTGCTAAGGTGATATTTCATTGACGTTGTTCACCCTTCTGCTGTTATGATATATTACATCTATATTTTTATGAATATTGAACCATGCTTGAATTGTTGGAGAAAGTCTCACAGAGTGAAATGAATAACTTTTTAAATGTGTTGTTGGATAATGTACTAATATTTTGTGATATTATATATACGTATATATTCAGAAAAAATTTGACAAGTTATCATAAGCCCTCACATTTATTTCAGCAACATACAACATAACTGAGATATGAAAACAAGTTGAACGTTTGTGTCAAC
Source organism: Nannospalax galili (assembly GCF_000622305.1). Taxonomy (NCBI): domain Eukaryota; kingdom Metazoa; phylum Chordata; class Mammalia; order Rodentia; family Spalacidae; genus Nannospalax; species Nannospalax galili. The sequence goes on along the minus strand of NW_008343387.1, from coordinate 547,747 downwards.
AGAAGAATGCATAAAAAACTTGGTATCCATAATGGTGGAATACTGATTTTACAAAAGAAAATTCTGTCAATGGTGGAATGTTTATTTTACAAAAGATAACTCTGTCATTGAGACAACATGGATGAACTTGGAGTACATTATTTTAAATGAGATAATAAGCATAGAGATATTGTATGATCTTATTTATATGTGAAATACCAAAATGTTAAATTTAAAGGAGAAGACAATGAAAAGAGTCTTTCCAGGCAATTAAACTTAAAAAAAAATTGGAGAAAAGATGAGAGTAAATATAATAAAATAATGTTCTATTCCTCTTTATATTCTGTTAATTGAAAATACGGCTACCAATTTAAGAAATGTTACTGTGCTCTGTTTAATGTCATTGGTATGGCTTCATGTTTAGGACAGAGGTTTATTTTAACACCTTTAATAAATAAATCAGTGTTTCTTAAATCACACTGTAATATATGCCTGACTCAGATGATTGATAATGCTTTACATTTTTATATTGATCTCTATAAAAGTGTTACATTCCAGTGTTTTCTTGTAAGTTCTCATTCAACCCTAATGCAATCAACTACTATTTCATATATTGAATTTATATAAATGTAGTTTTGACCACTGGGAAGCCTATGTACTTGAGCATATCTGCAGCAATTCAGATTTAAACAAATGTGATGAAGTCCTCTCTTACTTAATTTTGTTTTATAACAAACTGACCAGGTTTCCCTGGAGAGCACCTAGTAACTGCCCTTTTTAAAGTATGTAAGCTGAAAATCCTTTAGAATTTCATTTTAAAAAATCATCAGTTTTATAAAACATACATTATACACTATAGTTAGGGAGAAATTGGTATTCATATTAAATGTTGGAATAAAATATTACACTTGTATAATTGTTCTGATTTTTCATTATACAGTGAATTTTACTTTATTTGCATCAGACCTTTCTCCTAGATCAATGCATAACTCAATCAACTCCTGCATTCATGATTTATAAGCTTAAAATTGCATGATAGCCTCTCTTCTTTAGTTCAATCTCCCTGTAACCTCTTTTAGTCTGAAGTTGTGAGAGCTGACTGAGAAAGAATTTGTGTGCTGGACAGAGTCCAAAAGTTCAAGAATATTCAGATGCTCACTATTTAAATTAATAATTAAAAGTGGTTCACCAGTATATGCCATTGGTGTCCACCATGATCAGTACAGTAGAACTGGGGATATAACCGAACTAGAGAGGTTTTGTAGGTAAACTATTTGAGGAAATATCATTTTAAGATAGTTTTATCTTGTTGAAGTTTCACTGATGTAAAATAGGTACATTTTAATTGCTGATTAGCTTTGAAAATTTAAATCTCTGTTCTCAGACAAGTAATGAAATCAACATTAGAAAGCTATTACTATACTAAAAACAATAACCTTGATGCCTTTGCTATCAGTATGTAGATGAAGGAACCAAGGCACACAGGGTTAGTGATTTGAGATTGTGAAATAGCCTCAATCTTGAAACACTAAGATTTTTGTTTTCATATTAAACTTCTTCCTGGTGTTTTACAGCACACTTAAGAGAGTAGGTTGGGTCTAACAGAAGTTGTCAGAAACCTAGAATAGAAGATACCCATGCAGTAATTATGATTGTTCACAATATAAGTTTATACTTTTTAGTTCTTAGTTCTGATTTAACAGGACCTGCCCAGAGAACAAACCAAGAAATTGTTGCACCAAACTCTCACAATGTATTTTGATTTTACTTTCTAATAATTTGCTTCATAATATATGATAAATCTTTGAGTAAAAGCCAACTTGGCCATTTAAACAGGTTGTCTTTTAGTCACTAGTGACAATTAACTATTAAAACGTAGTAAGTTATAAAATGGTTGCTCTATTACCATAAAATTATCATTTTCAAAATAGAAAAGCAATTTTTAATCAGGACAGTAAAGAGTACTAAGAAAGAGCCATAAACAAAAGATTTAATTTGTTTCAAAGTGTGTAATGACTTACTCCATTATAAAGCACTTTGCCATCTGTTTAAGCATTCAGGAACACACAGCTGCTCTGGAATTTTCTGCTTTTCTTGTCAATTTCCCAAGTAGTCAAGGTCACATGATAATTTAATTTGTCCTCTAAAAAAGGTGTGTCTCAACTGAAAATGATTTTTCTCCTAGGTGACGTTTGCATAGAGACACTGGTACATGTCACTCAAGGGAGCAAAATTATCCCCAAGTGAGAATGCTGCGCTAGAAGGACATGCTGATGGCTGCAGGTTAAATGTTTTCAGTAGTGCCACAGCCCGCAAAGATTACTGCTACTGGCATCATCAACTGTTGAATGCAAATAACTATAGTTGAAGTTAGACAATAAATGTTTGTGTATTTTGTTATTGAAAAGTAGAAGAAATATTTGCAGGCTAAATTAGAGAGGAGAAAACAAAGTAGATTATGTTTCTGTGACTATGTGTACTTCCAGCAGATAAATTACTCTAAAGAAAAAGGAACCAAGCTTTTGAAGATATTAACTCTTGTGTCGCCTACGCTCAAATGAGCGTGTAGATGCTGTGTCTTAGCTTAATAAAAGTGACATGCAGAAAAAGAAAACAGAATTGGAATGCCCAGCTCGATAACGTGAAGAATATTTCTTCACCAAAAACATAAAAGATAAAATTGATTTTCAACAGTTCATAAAGTACCGATATTTCACAATTTTCCCCATACCTGAATGATCATGATTTTAGTAATTTTTGTAGTCTCCTTTGGGAAAGGGTATCTTGATTTATGTGAAGCCATTCCTTTAAATATGTCTTGAATATAAATATGATAAATATGATTGCTGAACATCCTTGTCTCTCTCAGTCTTTTGAATTAAATATATCATGAATTGCTCCAGTAGATAACCCCATACCTATGAGTATATGAACAGCACAAAATGGACACCAAGTTTGGAGGGTAGATCTGGGAATTTTTGGGAGAGAAATGTGGGTCAAATATGATCAAAATAGAGTTGATGAATGTATGAAATTCTCAAAGAATTAATAAAATATTATATTTAAATATTATGA
>NW_008343387.1:536129-544682 GCF_000622305.1 Nannospalax galili | reverse complement strand
TTTATTTTGCTCTTAAATATCTGCCATCTACAAGATTTATTTTGTAGATGTTTTATATACATTGAAGAAAAGGATTTTACATATAAACCCTTTTATAGATGTAGAAGATAAGATTTACAATCTTTACAGTTTATTCACAATTAGATTTAACTCTCTTACAGACATGTAAATCAGTTTGCAGTCCTTTGCACTTGCAAAATACTCCCCAGTCAGAAGATCCATTAAATAGCAGTATTTAAAAATGGAACGGTTGTCAAAAAGAAGCATGGGCCTCAGGATCCAATAATGAACAAATCATATAACGTAGTATAAAGTAGCAATTATAATTTTGCTATCCGGAAGACTAACTTTTCAACTAACAGCTGTATTACTTTCCTAAAAGTCATTTCTAACTCTGTGGAAATCCTAAATAATCTCCTAATATGACATATGATCCCAGGTGTAATGAGCCTCCTAAGAAATTCACATATGTCTGTGTGTGCTTGAAAGAACTTATAAATCTCAATACATCGGGTCTTATGCATATCTGGAACTTTGATTTATACTAAACTCTCTCTCTCTCTCTCTCTCTCTCTCTCTCTCTCTCTCCTCTCTTCTCTCTCCTTTCTGCAGGGCATATTAAATTTTTTGTGTGAAGAAATAAAATAGCCTCCACTTTCACACTACTACCATATTAAATCTCTGTTTATAATCAAGATTATATATAATTCAAAGACTAATTAGAATAGCTAAGTTCTACAATAAACAGTGCCTTACATAGATTGGCTAAGTTCTTGATTACCTTTGTCTTAGTTTTGAGTCTCCAGCTTTAATATACTTCAGTGACTTATTTCTTGCCAGCCTGTATCAGAAGCTGATAGGGGCCATGCTAAGGAATGTGGTAAAAGAGTTAGAAAGGCATCAGCCAGAGGGAGGACTGCAGCATCAAAGGGTTGTTGCTCAGGGATCTGCTGTATGGAAGGTGACCATGGCAACAAACAGAGCGAGATGAGGGAAGACAGACGCTCTGAGTGTGTGAAACTTAAATTTTTTTTCATTTTTGTCTTTTATCAGGACATTTGATTGTTTTCAGAGTTGAAGATCCCAAATTGTATACAGAATTTGTTTCTGTAGAAAGCAAATGAGAATTTTGGTCTGGTGAAAATCAAATATTCAGAAATGATAACAAAAAATATGCTCTGTGTGATAGCTGCTGGACTTTGTCTCGTAAGAATTTTACTCAGTGTTTTAGTGATCAACAATCTGAGCATATCTGGCAGCGGAGGGGTATGCCAGTGCATCAGCAGCAATGTCACTGGAGGAGCAGGTGTCAGTTTCAGCGTTGGCTAGCTGCTGGCACAATTTGAAACATTTCTGCACAGATGTTTCAGAGGATAGCATATCTGGTCTTTATTAATTACTTAATCAACCTAACTGCCTCCCTGCTTAGCCCACTTTCTAAAGACTCAGAGGAGCAGATGCAAAGTCTAGCATACTTTCATTGAGATAAAAATGCAGTTTGGCCAATTCCAAGCTTTTTATAGTCAGTATGTTAAAGTAACAAAGCGCTTCATATAAAAATACATATCTACTGTCTTTCTGTTAATAAATTTTCAGAAGTAATAGTATACACACGCGTGTACATTCTTCTAAGAATGCTACTGTGGCAATGTTGCTCAATAGCACAAGTGCATGTTTAAAATATGTTGGGACTTCAGACTTCACTTATTTTCAAATAAGTGTGGGGCTAGCTGATTCCTAACTCTGCCGTCCCTACGATAGCATTCACTTTTAGTCAGAGAAGATGAATATGTTCCATTTTGGTCATGATTGCTCAAATATCTTTCCCCTTGTGGTGATGAATATTTAAACAATGTAATTTCTAGAATTTAATTATGCTACCAAAGTCATATTGATAATGAAAAGAAAATTTATAAAAGGTATTAAGATTATAACTATTAAATACTTACTGTTGGTTTGTTTGATGAACTTGCCCATTACCTCAGGCTTCTGAGAACACCTACTGGTTAAGTTGCCTTTCATCGTGCTGGCACTGTTTGGGAAAAGATAACTACATGTAACTTTTAGATGTCAATAGGGACACAAAATATCTGACTCATTTCCTCTTTGTTGACTTTTAATCAAATCATTACTTCTATCATCCTCTTATATGATCTCTAGTTTCCTTAATCAGTCATTTCTGTGGTGATGTAGCTGTGGTAAATAGCTGAGATGTTGAGAAGGGGGAGTCCCATGCAAGTTGGTGTAATGTAGCATTTCTTTTTTAAAAAAAATATTTTATTTATTGTTTTTATTTTATGTGTATGTGTATATAGCTTGCATGTAGGTAAGTGCACCTGTGTCATGCAATGCCTGCGGAGGTCAGAAGAGGTTGTTGGATCCCCTGGAGGTCAGAAGAGGTTGTTGGAACCCCCGGGACTAGAGTTACAGACAGTTGTTAGCTGTCACATAGGTGCTGGGATTTGAACCCGGGTCTTCTGCAAGAACCACCAGTGTTCTTAACCTTTGAGCCATCTATCCAGCCCTCTAGCATTTCTGAGAGTGAACTCTTGATGTCTGTTACAGAGCTTCCAATGTCATTAAGGGGACTTCTCCTTTCTCTTAAAATGAGAGAACTATGACCTCTCAGTGTCTACCAAACTTTCATTTGAATTCTCTGTTGGTTATCTACATAATTATATAATTTAAATATAGTATAATATTTGTAAGACAACTTTTTTTTAGAAATTCAAAGGATTTTCTTAATCTCTACTCTGTGAAGAGGAAAATACAGTATTTTGATATCACATAGAGAAATGGAGACCAAATAATGCAATGATTTGTCTTGACAATCATGTTTGAGAGCTGAACCTTGTTTGGTATTCCATATTCTTCTTTCTATTAAACAACTCTCTTACTAAGTAGACAAATAAAAAGACAGAATAATAAAAAGAACAGAAAATGGCCAGGAAGAGGATGTCATGAACCAGGCGAGATGGTTTCTTACAAGCATTTTTGGATGCTTCCATAGGACCACTCTAATTCCACAGACAATCATGAAGTCAGTGTGCCATTATTACTATGGGCCTGTCTTCCAGAGCATCACTCAGCCTCTGTCTCCAAATCCTTTAGTAAACTGCTAATTGATTCAAAATCTTCAGGGAGAAAAACTGGGTGAAAGGGAGACTATGTACTTCCTATTGTTTTGTACTTTTCAAATTTTGAACTCTGTGACTACATTATGTATTTAGCCAAGTCTTAGAAATGTAGTTTTAAAATTTTTAATTTTAGTTACAGACATTGTAGCTTTTCATAAAATCATGATCTGTTGTGAATCACTGAAGAGGATCTTAAAATATGCATTGTTGGCTTTCTAAGTGCAGTCATTTTTTTGCTTCTACTTTAATTTTAGCCTTTAATTTTTTGAGTGATATATTTACAGCAAAGACAACTTTCAGGGAAAAGAAACTTGGAACCATCCATCAAACTCTGTTTGCACTGGTGGAACTTGGCATCTTCCTCCACCCCATAGTGTTTCCCAGTCTTCTGAGCCCTTATCCCAAAATCTAGGGGAAGAACTGTTACCAGATTTTCATGAGCACACTATTAAAGATCTTGAGATTGTTTCACACTGAGACATGCTAGTATCTAGGCATCAAGGGATTCCTAACATGAAGGAAAGGAGAGAGGTCACGCAGAAGCAGGATGGAATCATTTCCAAGGAAATAAATGACACAAGGAAAAGTACCCAACTGCAAGAACATTTGTGGCAACTCCAGCAGTGCTTGAGAAGGAACCTGAGGCAAGAATCAAGACATTTTACTCCATGCCCTAGACTTAGAGTATGCTGTCCTCACTAAAAGTTACATTCACTCAAGACAAGATCTCCTGCTGCTGTAGAGGGAAATATCAGAATTATTGTCTGTGTTTTATTAATATTCTTGATTTTTTAAATTAACAACTTCTACAGAGTGCAGGTATTTCTGCCTCCTATCTAGTGGATGAAATACCTTCAAGCAGTCTAAAAGATTTTATTTACATACAGTGATTTTTAATCTGATTGGATTTTTAACATTCATTTAATTTCAAGTCCTATTTCTAATCAGAAACACTCTTGATATTCATTGGAAAAAGCCACAGCTCCATTGAGAAGAAAGCATGCAGCAGAGATCTCTGCTCTTGGTATGGCTATGTCTGCAAATTCTTTCATGAACGTGTTTCCGTCGTGCTCATCGCCACCTTCCAAGGTGTCCACAGATTCTCATTTCAGGTTGAGGAAGCTTCGTGTGTCAGCAGAAAATTAATAGCTGCCTTGTGTTTATTGCAAATACAATTGACCTTATGAAACTATTTTTTTCTGTTTATCTCATTTTCTAGATTATTTACACTTGGGATTTATTTCATTTTAATTACAAAATAAATGGATGACACTATTTGTATGGAACACTGCTTATTATGACAAGATTCTATTGAGGTACTATAATATTATTTGTGTCTCTCTCATCTCTTCACCATGAAATACGTCCAGTTAAATATCATATTTTGCTAACATAGCACTATACAAATTGCATAATGCAACACAGCACCAGCATCAGGAAACAAGATATCGTTGATGCTTTAAGACCTACAGAATCTTGTTTCCAATTGTCATTTACAACTCTGGACATTAAAGTCTAAATTAGATAGTGAGCAAAGCAGATAAACCGAAAGAGTTGAAGAAATGTTTATGTATCACATATATATTTTTAAAATTTTATTTATTTTATTTTATGTGTATGTGTGTATTGCCTGCATGTAGGTAAGTGCACCCGTGTTGTGCAGTGCCGGTGGAGGTCAGAAGAGGCTGTCGGATCCCCTGGGACTGGAATTGCAGACGGTTGTTAGCTTCCATGTGGGTGCTGGGATTCGAACCCTGGTCTTCCGCAAGAACAACCAGTGTTCTTAACCACTGAGCCATCTCTCCAGCCCCAGTTTCACATATTTTTATCAGTGGGTTGTCTCAGCATACAAATAATTTTATTTCTGTGTTCCCATTACGACTCTCCCCATTTACTGTACTTTAAGATTATTTCTTAGCTCTGTAATTCTAACAAAAGTTGAGGTTAGGAAAGCATAGTATTAAAATTATCTCCTCTCACCCCTTGAGAACTATTGGCAGTGTGGTCGTTTCTCCTGTGGTTAATGTGGTTTAGAAAAAACTACAAAGAACTCTTTTTTATCTGATAATAATTTTTCAGAAATTTGGCCTAGAGAGATGGGTCAGCAATTAAGATTGTGTCCTGTTTTTCCAGAGAAAACTCATGAGGCAGCTGACAACCTCCTGTAACTCCAGTTCCAGGTACTCTGACATCCTCCTCTATCATCCACAGGCACCTTCACATACATGGTACATATAAACTTACACAGTCACACATACACACACACATACATACATACAAACACACACAGATACACACACACACACACACACACACACACAACCCAAAAATTCTTCAATAAAGTGTTTCAAAATTTATTCAATTCTCTAACCTCCTAAAATTAATGGTTTCTTCTAATAAAAAGCAGCTTCGGATTAAACATGGTTATATAAGGAGGATACTTTTATCTCTGCATTTCCATGAAGCCAACTGTCAAGAAAAAGGGAAAAAAGGTTTCTATTCATGAAACAAAGTAGCCATGGCTACAGCAAATTTTGAGCACCTACTGAAAAATACAGTGATGTTTGAAGAGAGGTAAGGATTCAAAGGCCAACAGAAACAGTTTCCAACACAGTACATGTCTGTCAAAATTTCCTAATCCGTTAAATGATAACAACTACAAAGAAAATATTTTCATAGACATGATGATTACTGAATTTAAAAAAATCTTTTAACAGTGATATATGGGAACCACTAAGAGAAGAGATGTGTGCCAAGAGTTCTAAAGGATCTCAAATTTTACTCCACTTAGAAGCTAAAGAGACAACCTGCCAGAGTTTTATAACAGAAAACACAAGAGTCATGGTTCAGATACCAAGGAGTTTATTACCTATTAGAACTGCAGAAAGCAGAGTGTCAGCTCTCCTTGACATGATCTTGCTAATCTCAGCTTCCTCTGGATGATTCAGAGGAAATGTGGGTCTGCAGGGTCTTGCCATAGAAGAAAGCAACTCTTCACTGAACATGAACATTCTATGTTGAGAAATATGTATGTGTTATTGTTTTCCAGAGGGACATATCATCTCTATCTTTTAGGACTGTAATAATCAAATCTACCCATCACCCGAAGGCAAGAATACCTATATAATTCCAAGTTGATGGTTATATAAATATCTGTGAAAGAACAGCCTGGAAGAAATGGTAGGTACTGTCCTGCTCTTAAAAAAATGCAGAAACCAGAAGGCCATAGAGAATTGGTAACAAAAATGACTCACCATTTCTTTTCACAGTTCTTTGTTGCTGGCAAAATGTCCCAGGTACATTACTCTATCAGCTACTCTGCTATCTGGCTGACTAAAGTGTCTCAAATATGTTAAATTTATCATGAGTTGGACCCCTAACCATTATGAGTTATAGATTAACAGGCCAGTTGGCATAACAATGTTTAGGTCTTCATTCTGGAGCAACCGAATGATCACTTCATGTCTCCAATAACATGTCCATCTGTGTCTTGGAATGAGCAGTAGTTATAAAAATGGCCAATGGAGAAGATGCTCCTCCTTACAGTCGGTGCAGAGACCAGGGCTAACTTTTGCTTATAAACTTCCAATCATGTTACAAAGAATGGCAGTTAAATTTTATTTAGTCACCTGACAGGGATTGCTGGTCCAAAGTTAGCTAAATTTAATAGTCTTATGATAATTTTGGGAAGCCTCTGTAGCATTTCTTTTGTGGGTGTAACTCCAGGGTGCAATTCTGAAGGATGATAATCAATAATGTTCTTCACTCCATTCACAGGTGCCAGAGTCATCTTACTTCTTCTCTGCTACAAAATATATATGTCCATTTCCAGATATCAAAGTTCACCCCTTTGCTTACATCTTTTAATATGAAGTACAGGTAGAAGAGAGATAAAGGAACTTTTATAAAACTGATAGCTGTCCATTGTTCTCTTCACTTCAGCAAATGTGAACGTTTCTATGAGGGAATTCAGTGAGCAAAATACTCAACTAAGAATTCATAATCCCCAAGTTCAAGAACTAGGGCAATACAATATAACAGCCCAGGATTCTAAAGCATAATTAAGTTTGAATCCTCCAGGACCATTTTGGAAGGGTATACAAAGGCTGGCTGAGAATCCTGAGTGTAGAATTTTTAATTCTTAAAATACTTCTTAGTAACTCCTCCATCTCTGTCAACCTGATCGCCAACCAAATGGTGGCCTGGGCAGAGTGGACTGTTTCACTTCTGGAAACAGCTGTATTTTGTGAGCATACTGCTTTGCTAAAGAATCTAAACAAAAGAAACTTAGGTCATATCAAAAATTTTAAAGCAGACTGTTACAACACTTAATTAATATGATATACACCAAAAGTTTATTACAGGAAACAGGAAAGGCCTATCTAACACCATGGTTGCCAGTACACAGCTATGTAGCACTTGCCGTACAGGATGAATCATCATCAGAATGAAATATTTTCTGGAAAACTGAAAGTAGGACACAAAATAATACGTGATGAGCCAAAGAGACCCCCATGCAGTAACTCAAGTATCCTTTACTTCACCATAGGGTAGGACGATTTTCTCAAAGTCAGCTAGATGTACCAAACATAAATTCATGAGCATCAAACTACTTTGAATATAATATATAACCCTATTTTAGTCATTTAACTTGCTTACTTTGTATAGTCCATGAAAACACCTAACATCTGCTAATCATCCAAAAAAAATTCCGTATAATTATGAAAACATTAATTTCATATTTCAACTTGGCTGGCTACTGGTCAAACACTGCTCTAAGTGATTTATTTTATTCTGCTATAATGAGGTTAACATTTTGACTGGTAGGATAAAGCTAACTGCCCCCTGAATTTAGGTAGGCACATTCTACCCAGGTGAAAGAAGGCTTCAGTAGAAAAATGAAAGAAAGAACGAAAGAAAGAAAGAAAGAAAGAAGGGAGGGAGGGAGGAAGGAAGGAGGAAGGAGGAAGGAGGAAGGAGGAAGGAGGAAGGAGGAAGGAGGAAGGAGGAAGGAGGAAGGAGGAAGGAGGAAGGAGGAAGGAGGAAGGAGGAAGGAGGAAGGAGGAAGGAGGAAGGAGGAAGGAGGAAGGAGGAAGGAGGAAGGAGGAAGGAGGAAGGAGGAAGGAGGAAGGAGGAAGGAGGAAGGAGGAAGGAGGAAGGAGGAAGGAGGAAGGAGGAAGGAGGAAGGAGGAAGGAGGAAGGAGGAAGGAGGAAGGAGGAAGGAGGAAGGAGGAAGGAGGAAGGAGGAAGGAGGAAGGAGGAAGGAAGGAAGAAGGAGGGAGGGAGGGTGGAAGGAAGGAAGAAAGGAAGGAAGGAAGAGGAAGGAGGGAGGGAGGGAGGAAGGAGGGAGGGAGGAAGGAAGGAAGGGAAGGAAGGAAGGAAGGAAGGAAGGAAGGACAGACTGGAGGAGGGAGCT
>NW_008343387.1:535668-535951 GCF_000622305.1 Nannospalax galili | reverse complement strand
AAGGAGGAAGGAAGGAGGGAGGAAGGAAGGAAGGAAGGAAGGAAGGGAGGAAGGAAGGAGGGAGGGAGGAAGGAGGAAGGAAGGAAGGAGGAAGGAAGGAAGGAAGAAAGGAGGAGGAAGGAAGGAAGGAAGGAAGGAAGGAAGGTGGAAGGAAGGAAGGAGGAAGGAAGGGAGGAAGGAAGGAGGAAGAAAGGAAGGAAGGAAGGTGGAAGGAAGGAAGGAAGGAAGGAGGAAGGAAGGAGGAAGCAAGGACGGAAAGAAGGAAGGAGGAAGGAAGGAAGGC
>NW_008343387.1:530737-535360 GCF_000622305.1 Nannospalax galili | reverse complement strand
GGGGAAGGAAGGAAAAAGAAAGAGGGAGGGGGGGAGGGACGGAGGGAGGGAGGGAAGAAGGAAGGAAGGAGAAGGAGGGAAGGAGGGAGGAAGGAAGGAAGGAGGAAGGAGGAAGGAAGGAAGGAAGGTGGAAGGAAGGAAGGAAGGAAGGTGGAAGGAATGAAGGAACGAAGGAAGGAAGGAAGGAAGGAAGGTGGAAGGAAAGAAGGAGGAAGGAAGGAAGGAAGGAAGGAAGGAAGGTGGAAGGAAGCAAGGAAGGTGGAAGGAAGGAAGGAAGGAGGAAGGAAGGAAGGAGGAAGGAAGGGTGGAAGGAAGGAGGAAGGAAGGAGGAAGGAAGGAAGGAAGGAAGGAAGGAAGGAAGGAAGGAAGGTGGAAGGAAGATGGAAGGAAGGAAGGGAAATTCTCTAGCAGAGCAGAAAATGATCTTTGCTTTCCTAGGTTGCAGTCACCTGTTCATGTGGAAGTTATTGCAGTTAAATCTGTGTGTCCTGACTCAGCATACAGTTAAGTAATAACTTAGTTATCCCATAAATTTTATGAATGATTCTTATACAGTGTCTTTTAAGTCTGTTTTATCTGATTGACATATTCAACCTTGATAAAAAGAATACCTAAGTAAATATACTAAAGGTATATACTACAAGTATGTTAAAGTAATAAAGGGAATGTACACTAATGAAATTTAATTACTAAATAGTTGTGTGACCTAAGATTTCCATACGTGAAATAATATAAACACAATATTGTTTCACTGATACATTATTATCTCCAGAAGAAAAAAATTCAGTATTATTCTTTCAGTAGCAGTCTGACTTATTCTCTAATTCCTAGGTTCAGAATACACTTGAGTATAGTTAATTTTGCATATTGTCTGTGGTATGCTTTGTGAGCAGAAAACTGACATGTTTGGAGTCTTCTGAAGCTTGGAATGTACATTCAGTGATGAAGATACAGCATTTCTAAGAAAAATCCTTTTAATAAATGAAATGAAAGATAATGTTATAATGCAGTTACTTAAAATAAATGCTCATTAATCTGCAATATATGACATAATGAGTTTTTGTATAGAAAATAAAGTGATTGAATCTCACCGTGTTCCCTCTACCACTTTATTCAATTACTTTTAGTTTTCTGTTAAATGTTCTTTGTTGCCATTTTGTGACTAGGCATCTGTGTGCACCTGCTCCTCTGTGTGGAGGTGCCCATGGGTGTGGATGCCAGAGGACAGTCTTGTGTATTATTTCTCTGGAGCTGTTCACCTTACCTCTTGAGGCGGCATCACTCACTGTCCTACACCTCGCTTAGTAGGCTAGGTTGGCGGAACAGAGATCCCCAGGGATCCACCTGTCTCTACCTCCCCAGAGCTAGAAAACAAGCATGTACCACCATGCTTGGACATTTTACATGGATTCTGGGAGGTGAACTCAGGTCCTCAGACTTGAAAGGCAAGTGCATTACTGAATGAGCAATTCCCCTAATATTTTCTTATCATTTTAATCATTTAAAATAGTTCTAACGCATGGGTAGTAGACATATAAGTGTAAAAAAAAAAGATTACAAAGACATTTGTTAATTTAATTTGAAATTACATACATAGTCTATTCTAGTTTTCTTTGTAGCAACAGGAAATGAGACCCTTGAGTATAACTTTAGCTCCAGGCATGCAATGCTGGGGGAGGCAAGAAGAGGTGTCAGACCCATGGAACTGTGGGTACTGATGGTTGTTAGCCATCATGTGGGTACTTGGGCCCTCTAGAAGAGCAGTAAATGCTCTTAAATGCCAAGCCATCACACCCAGGCTCTCCTTTTTGCAATTTTAATACAATATATTTGATGCTATTTAGAGTCCCCCCCATTGCGTCTCCCCTTACTTCCTGCCACCCAATTTGTGTCTGTAAAAGTCTTCAGTGTGGGTCCATCCACTGATGCCTGGCTAATTTACTGAAAATCACATCCCTGAAAGAAACTGACTCTCCCCCTCCCAGCAGCCATCAGTTGCCAGTGGTTCCCCAGGAAAGTTTGTCTACCTTCTTATCTACTTTCCCATATCTAGGTGGGGATTTTACCTGACTTGAGCTTTCACCGGATTTTTTCATGTAGTCACCATTGCTGTAAGTTCATATGAGTAGCTGACTAGCTGTCTGGAAAATTCCATTTCATAGCAGCCGTTCACCATCTACGGCTCTTAAAATCTTTCTATCCCCTCTTCCACAATGATCCCTGAACCTTGGGAGAGAGAAGTTTGAAATAAGTGTCCTATTTAGTAATAAATATTCTGAAGCCTCTGGTTCTCTGCATGTCGGTGAGAGTGGGGTACTGAAGTCACCCATTATCACTGTGTTTGAATCAATGTGAGATTTTAGAGCTAATAAAGTTTGTTTTATGAAGTCGGTGCTTCTATGTATGGTACATATATGTTTAGGTTTGCAATTTCTTCTTGATGTGTTTTCCTTTAATGGGTTTTAAGTGATCTTTTCTGTCTTAGTTTGAAGTCTATTTTGTTGGCTATTAGAAGGGCTACACCTGCCTGTTTCTCATTTCAGTTTGGTTGGAATATCATTTTCTATCTTCTACCGTAATGTGGTATGGATCATTTTTGATGAGATGTGTTCCTTAACGTTGTAAAGTAAAGCAAAGGAAAATGCTATGTTTGAAGCACTATTAACACAGGGTAGTGCTGGGGACAGACTGTCCACACGGGGTAGCACTGAGGAGAGACTGTCCACAGTCTTTGGAGTATGACTTTTTATTATGGTATTACTGCCAGGGAAGGGATAGATTTTGTTTTTCTGGACTTGGAAGGCATTCTCCTAGAAATGGGTCTGTACATCATACATCCTTTCTGAACACCTGATAGTTTGGCAGGATTGACATGGTGCGTTGGTGGATGATACTGGCACTACTCAGGACCAGGAAATGGATTTTATCAATTTCCCCAATTTCTGTGTAAGAAATGAGAGTTTATAACAGATAAGCGATATGTTCTTAATTGCCACCAGCAAGGTAAATTTTGCATTCTATTTATGTAGGAAGGGGACTAGTGATGGTGGCAGGTGGCAGGCAATGTGTCAGGTAATGGCAAGAAAGTAAGTACCAACCGACAGCTTCTTACAATGATCCAGGACTGAGAAAGTGGTGAAGGGTCTGGCAAAGTTTACCATTAAGAAATGATGGGGAATCTGACTGTGGTTTGAAAATAAAGCCAAGAAGATCACTGATCTCATGGGAGTATTATAGAAAGAGAGGAGTCAAGCATGCCTCTGAAATATTGTGTTGAGTAGCTGGTATGGAGATCTCATTTATGAAAGTATTAAATGCTTTCTAAAGGGAGGCCACATGTCAGAAGCCCATTCTTAGATACACTACAGTGATGCTGTGTACCAATCCCTCATATATTTTAGTTAAACAGCTACAGTTCACCCCTTACATATGAGGCATTTGATGCCTAGGTGGGAGAGGCAAAATAGGGGACTGACTACCTGAATCTGCAATTTAAAAAGAAACCTTCTGCTGAAGAAATAATAAAATAAGACTTGCTAGAATTTAGATGGCACTTAAACATATGCTAAGCTGAGCTCACCAGAGAGTGACTGTAAATAGCAATGAGATGAATGCCAAGAACAAAGCCTGCTGTCCTCCAGAGCTTAGAAAAAAGCAAATGGGGAATAAATAGCTGGAGAGACTCAGCTGAATAGTGTGAGAGCCAAGAGCAAAACCAGAGGCGGCCATCGTCTCTTGGAAGCTTATGAACCAGGGTATGCTACAGAATGAGAACCAATAAGGGGTGTGTGTGTGAGAAAGAGGGAGAGAGAGGGAGAGAGAGGGAGAGAGAGAGAGAGAGAGAGACAGAGACAGAGAGACAGAGAGACAGAGACAGAGAAACAGAGACAGACAGAGACACAGAGAGACAGAGAAACACAGACAGAGAGACAGAGACAGAAGGAAGAAGGGGAGAGAAATATTTTAGGAAGTTGGCACATAGACTCACACTTGTAGAATTTGGCAAACATGAAATCTGCAGGGCAGGTTGTAGATGCAGTGAAGAGTGACTGCTTCTGCTGTGTGATTACGGTCTGGAGACAGAATTTCTCCTTTTGGGAGAGCCCAGGGGTTGTTTTAAATCTTCAGCTGAATACATGAGACTAATCTATACTGTGAAGCTGCTTTATTCATTCTACTGGTTATGTTTGTTTATTTATTTATTTATTTATTTATTTATTTATTTATTTATTTATTTTCTACATATCCACATGTGCCCAGAGATCAGAGTATAGTTTGAGATAATTCGTTCTCTCCTTCCACCATGTGGGTTCACCAGAGTGAAGTCAGGTTGTCAGGCTTGGTGGCAAAGCATCTTTGAACAATGAGCCATTGTTGGATCCCAGTCTAGTGGTTTAAATATTCATCTTTTCTAAAAGAAACAGCATCTTCATGACATACAGGCATGTAACTGACAAAATATCTCAGTACTGTGCCTAGCCAAGTCTACGCACAAAATTAAAAGTCTCCAAAGTCTATTAAAGATAAGCATCAAAAGTAAGTGCTAGAGTTTGATATTGTCAAATGCTGTGACAGGTAAAACAAACTGAAATGAGAATTTAACATTATACTGACCACTTGAAT
>NW_008343387.1:478282-530423 GCF_000622305.1 Nannospalax galili | reverse complement strand
TTTAGGAAGTTGGCACATAGACTCACACTTGTAGAATTTGGCAAACATGAAATCTGCAGGGCAGGTTGTAGATGCAGTGAAGAGTGACTGCTTCTGCTGTGTGATTACGGTCTGGAGACAGAATTTCTCCTTTTGGGAGAGCCCAGGGGTTGTTTTAAATCTTCAGCTGAATACATGAGACTAATCTATACTGTGAAGCTGCTTTATTCATTCTACTGGTTATGTTTATTTATTTATTTATTTATTTATTTATTTATTTATTTATTTATTTTCTACATATCCACATGTGCCCAGAGATCAGAGTATAGTTTGAGATAATTCGTTCTCTCCTTCCACCATGTGGGTTCACCAGAGTGAAGTCAGGTTGTCAGGCTTGGTGGCAAAGCATCTTTGAACAATGAGCCATTGTTGGATCCCAGTCTAGTGGTTTAAATATTCATCTTTTCTAAAAGAAACAGCATCTTCATGACATACAGGCATGTAACTGACAAAATATCTCAGTACTGTGCCTAGCCAAGTCTACGCACAAAATTAAAAGTCTCCAAAGTCTATTAAAGATAAGCATCAAAAGTAAGTGCTAGAGTTTGATATTGTCAAATGCTGTGACAGGTAAAACAAACTGAAATGAGAATTTAACATTATACTGACCACTTGAATTACAAAAACAATGTTTGTGTGGATCATAGGTTATTGGATGGCAAAATTAAACTGGAGAATTTGAAGATGAAGAGATACTAGACACAGTAAGAGCAAACTGTTCCTTCACGGTATGTAAAAATGACATAAATGGTATAGTAGCTTAGATGAATGATGAGGTCAAGAGATGCTTTTATTTTACTAAGGAATAAGAGAATTAATGTTATTTTTGCTGATGGAATGATCTAGCCAAGAGAAAGTAGAAATTAATACTTTGAGTATTTGGAAGGAAAGAGAGAGGATTAAATTCAGTCATACAGAATGTTCACCAAAACAAGATAGAAGTTTGTTACAACATCTAGAAACATGGGGATATGGACATGGTAATGTGATGGTCATAAAGAAAGTCCTCATCTGAGTCTGTCTCAGGGCTGCCCTGCTGTGCAGCCCATGCAGGTACACAGTGCCTATGCAGATATGGCCCCTCTGAGATCAAGTCCTGATGTCTTCGTTATGTGATTCTTAAACAATTTTATCTTTGAATTTTGATTTTGTGAAGTTCAGTGAGAAATAGGAACATAGCTGTGAGCTCTTGTGCTTTGATGCTCTTTGTCGTCAGATCATTAACACAGCCTTCGTGACATATTTGAATACAGAACTCAGCAGATTCCCAATTCATGGGAGATGGACAGGATTCAAAACCTGTGCAAGGTTAGTGATAAGACAAAGCCCAGGGGCTGATATATGTTCAATTTTTAAAAGCCTTTGCCTCCACTCAGAAAAGGGCAATAATGTGCTAAGGAGCACACATGATCCTTATTTATTGCATCTTTTCCTTCTCTGTCTTGGCTGTCTTTTTCTACTAAAAGGAATGGCATAATATAAAAGGAAAACACAGAGGGCCTGGAGAGATGGCTCAGCAGTTAAGAACACTGGTTGTTCTTGCAGAAGACCCAGGTTCGAATCCCAGCACCCACATGGCAGCTAACAACTGTCTGTAACTCCAGTTCCAGGGGATCCGACAGCCTCTTCTGTCCTCCGTGGGCATTGCATGACATGGGTGCACTTACATACATGCAGGTAATACATGCATACACATAAAATAAAGATAAACAAAATATTTAAAAAAAAAACAAATGAACAAAGCAACAATAAAAACCCCAAAAATTTAAAAAAAGAAAACACAGAGAAACCTATAGTTCCATTTTCTTTTAGTCTTCCCTTCCTCATCAGTAAGCTAAAAAGAATTGAGATAGAATAATTACTGACCAAAAACTGACAGAAACAGTTGAAATAATTTTGTCTGGCACTCCTACCATTCTAGTAAGAATGAAACACATATGCATCCACTGAAAATTATGAATTGTATAGCATTAAAGATTGCCATATGGGTTTAATACTCATATATTTGTGTTGAAAACTGAAATTTTATTATAAAAATCAGTAGTAAATTCCATGTTAACAACTTACATTTAAATTTTAACTTCACACAGAATAGCATTGAGAACAAAATTAGAAAATAATACATTATGTTGAGAATAGACTGTAGGAAAAAAAAACCTTTATATTTTAGTAACTTAATGGCACTGTCTTGATCAAGAAGTTCTGAATTTTCACTTTGGGCTAGGACCTAGAAATTATGGAGCCAGTCTTGAAATAGGAAGCAAGTGATCAGCTGAGAGGGAGGAAGGCAGAGATTTGGAAATGCAACCTAAGAAAAGCTGTGAAATAGTCTTTTACTTGAGTGGGAGCATGAATAGGAATAGTAAAATATAGATGATTACTGATATGATGATTCCATTGAGGAATAATTTCAGGATCATGATCATATTGTAGACTGGCCAGTCAGCATGATTGTATATGCTTTCCAGAAGCAGTATTCGTGTGGCTGCAGAAAGGGTAAAATGCTAAGAATATGTGAAATGGAGTAAAATGATTACAACAATTTGTGGAAATGAATTTTATGTAACCCCATAATAAAAGTTAATTTTATGTTTTGAGATCATTTAACACTCTCAACTCATTCATTATGTAAAGAAACTTATTCTACCTTGGGCTTCTCTTGTAACATAAACCTACAGCCTTAATCCTGCATGATCATTTTTGCCCTTGTCACAGGGCAATGTAGATATGTATAGGTTGTGGAAATACCAATGCTGAAAGCAGCAATACTGAAAACAACAAATTACATCATTTTTGAGATTAGATTGGTAACATCTGACTGTGGTTGTGTGTGCCGATCTAGGCTGGCAGGGGTCAGGAAAAGAAAAACCTTGATAAGGTAAAGTTCTGCTTTTCCTTCCCCATTTTATGCTAGTCTTATGGCTTCAATAAAGGGAGAAGAGGCCTTTGTTTGAGAGCACAGTTCCAGCAGAAATTCAGAGAGGACAAGTTCTCAGAATAGATGGAGCACTGCTCTTGGTTTTAATAGATACTCAGAGTCAGGCTGTTTTTGTTCAGGCATCGCCATAATGTGCTATCACACCAGCACATTAACTGGCCGTGAAATTTGTATTTAAGGGTGGGGGGCTCTAATGAACAATGACAAGTCATAGAGTCAAGCATATACTTATTGGAGAGTTGGCATAGTACTAGAGGAATTGAAGCCAGAAACAGGAAATGGGAAGACCTTGAAATTATGAAGAGAGATCATGGTGGTCACTGAATATAGCAAGCACAGGTTTATAATCATGAGAAGATAAAGCTGTGGTAGGTGAAGGGATCAAGTTGAATACTGGGTCATGCTTAGTAAAGTTCTGTGACCAAAGAGCTGGAGAATGGTAGTATACCTAGTGCCAAGGGAAAGAAGCAGGAGTTGAAATTTTGGTCTACAATATTTGCCGTAATCAGAGGTGGTGCCAAATTAGTGACATGAGAACTTGAGATTCAAAGAGGAAGAGGAGAAAAATATCCGGAAGTAAGAACAAAGACCAAAAAAGAAACAGTTTAGACTTCAAAATAAATGTGGGAAGACATGTAGATCAAAGTCATCAAAATGTTATGGGCTGAATCACGGTAGAAACCAGGGCTCAGGTTATAGCACAAAGGTGGAGACTGTTGACTTAAAATCTCTACCATTTAAATGTTTGATGTTTGACATGTCAGAGAAGGCAATGGACAAAATAAAGGAATTAAAGTATGAAGTGAGATTCAATTTGAGAGTCCAGAGTTTCTTAGAGCAACCACAAAGAAAACCATAAATAACTCTGATTAAAACAACTGTTGACAAAGATGTGTTAGAGAGGCAGGGGACAGAGAATTCTAGAGCTTTCTCTTAATCTTAGTCACAGAGACTTCAACTGCTATATAAAGAAATTTCATCATCAATTGCCACTCTACTGACAGAGAATGTGTGAATATTTAAAGATCTGCGTACTGAAGAAAATGACAAAGAGTATTTTATAAACATCATTCATTAAATGTGTATGTGGAAAGCAGTTTGAAATATGAGGCAGAGTTGGATTTATTGGAAGGGATTTTTAACCCATATTTAAGCACAGGGGTTATAATAGCAAGAGATGCACCCAGGGAAAGAATGATATTCCCAAGTGTGGGTGTGGCCTCTTGATCAAGGAATGGCCACACTTCATCCTCCTGATAAAAGCCATCTAGAAAATTTTGGTGCATTTTTAAGTTATTATCTTTAAAGGGCTGCTAAGGGATTGGAGGTCATACCATGGTTCCTGAACTCACTGGACAGGATCGCAATAGTAAGTTCACTGGAGTTGCATGAGATGTTTTCACCATAAAAAACTCAATAGTCACCTTTGTGAGAGTCCCAGAAAATGCTTGGGAAATGAGTAAAGATATACACAAAAGACTTAGGCTTAGGCCTTAAACAAGACTCACTGCTATTTTAAAACTGTTATTTGAAAGAATGGACCACAAGAAATTAGCTTCCCGGGAGACTCCTTCTAGCAGGGCCAATGACTGAAGCCCTGTGGGAATCCAGAGGATGAACTTGTCTCCAGGAGAAAGAATTACAACTTGTAGGATGACCCAGCAGGAGAGATTGACCCTGCAGGAGAAACTTACAGCTGAAGCAATGCAGAGCACGGACAGCGCCTTGCCAGGTTGTTTAGTTATGCATATCTCTTGCCTTCTACTTAAAATCTACCCTCTTGCCATGATTCCCCAGCCAGGGACTTGAGTGGGTCCCTAGATCTCTTTGTCCATCTTCCCAATGTTATCACATTGATTAAATCGCCATTTTCTGCCTTTTTTATTAATTTGATTCTTTTAATTGACCTATTTAGAGCAGAAGGCCAAACCTGCCTTATTGGAGCACAGCCTGTGACCCTTAAGTCTATCAACTATAGATATATAATATAATATAACATAACAAATATAATATAATTAATATAATATAATATAATTACTGTCAGACATATTCTTTGGAGCCCAGTGTGGTGGCTAATGCCTTTAATCCCAGCACCTGGGAGGCAGAGGCAGGGAGATCTCTGTGAGTTCAAGGCCAGCCTGGTCTATATAGAGAGTTCCAGGACAGCTGGGGCTACAGGGAGACTCTGTCTCAAAAAGACCAAAAAAAAAAAGTGTATGTGATAAAAACATCTGAAGCCTTCTCTGAGAAATTCTGGTTTACAATGCAATATTTGTTGTTTTTGTCACGATTCTGTGTAACATTGCATTCCTTAATCAGCATCACCCTTTCTCTTTCCTCCCCTCACCCCCAATCTGTTTCCACACATATGTCCTTCAGATTCAGCTACCTGTTGCAAATATCACAATTTTCCCATTAGATGAATGTTATAATCTATTGGGTATTGTATTAGTCAGGGTTCTCCAAAGAAACATAACAGGTAGAATGAATATATATGTATATATACATATATATGTATGTATGCATGTATATATACATATCCAGCTTAGCTCACAGGATAGAGTCCTAGTAGTCCAACAATGGTTGCACCACTCTGGAGAGAATCCATATTCGCTCAGTCCATGAGGCTGGATGTCTCAGTAGTCCCAATCTGGCATTGAAATTCTGACAAATTCCAAAAGATTGGCTAGTCTTCAGTCTACAGCAACAAGACAAACTTACCAGCAAGAGAGAAGGCAAGCAGCAGGAAGCCATGTGTTCTCCTCTGCCATGGCCTTTTATACCGGCTGCCATCAGAAGGTAACACCCACTTTTAGGGTGTGTCTCCCAGCTTCAGATGATCCAATCAAGATCTGTCTCATTTCAGTTAATCCCAGTTTCAGTCAACTTGACACCCAGGATTAGCCATCACTGGTATATATGCCGTATTTTCTTTATCTGTTTCTTCGATAATAGGTACTTAGATTGCTTTTATGCCCTGAGTACTGTGAGCTTCCAGGTATGACCTTGAATTCCGTTTACAAGTAACTTATTGAGAACTTTTGCATCTATTTCATTGGGAAGATTGGTATAACTTTTTTGTCTGGTTGCATCTTTATCTGGTTATGATGGAAAGACAGTATTGCCTTCATAAATATACTATTTGGTAGATTTCTTTCTTCTTTTTTTATTTTATGGAATATTTTCAGATTGATGGGTGTTAGATTTTCTTTAAAGGTATTGTAGCATGTGGCAGTGAATCTATCTAGGACTAGACTAGTTTTGTTGGGAAAGTGTTTTCATTATTATTTCAATCTCATTGTTTGGTTAGAGATATGTTAAATTATTTACCTAAACTTGATCTAAAAATCCAACCACTTCTTTTAGTGGTTCTAATTTAGAGAAATATAAGCTTATAAAATATGTTCTAATGATTTCTGAATTTCATACAAATAGTTTATAATGTCCATTTTTCATCTCAAATTTTATTAATTAGGGTTTTTTCTTCCTTTCTTTGGTTGTTTTGGCTAGGAGATAGTCTTGTTTACCTTTTCAAAGAATCAGATCTCCTTGCTATTAATTCTCTGTACTGTTTTATTCAATTATTTTTCTTTAATTTTACTTCGATTTTGATTATTTCTATCTGCTGCTTCTGTGTTTGCCTCGCTTTTGTGTTTTCAAGGCCCTAAACGGCATCATTGTTATGTCTGGGAGAGCTCTCAGGCTTCTCAGTGTAGGTGCTGAGACTGTAGGGCTGCTTTCATTGTGCTCCACAGAGTTACTTTCATTTTCATTGAATTTTAGGAATTTCTTCGTTTCCTTCCTGATTTCTTCAATGACACATTCTTCATTCAATAGCATGTTGTTTAACATCCATGAGTTTCTTCATTTTCTATAGTCCTTTTGCTGTTGATATTGTGATCAGACAGAATACTAGAAATTATTTCAGTTTTTCTATATTTAAGAGATGTTTTTGTCCTGTTTTATCATATGTTGTAGAGAAAATTCTATGGGATGCCAAGAAGAATGTGTATGCTGCAATGTTTGAGTGGAATGACTCATTAATGTTTAGGACTGTTTGATTTATCTCATTTAACTGCAACAGTTTACTGTGTATTTTTCATCACCAAGACCTGGTTTGATCACCTATTACTATTTTTGGGGGTTAATCTGTCACTTTTCATTGGGCAATATTTGTCTTATTAAATTCAGGATATACCACATTCAGTATAATATTCTCCTAATGGATTGTTCCTATAATCTGTGTCTACTGACCTTTGTTCCTTCCGATTAATTTTCATTTGAAGCCTAACTTATCAAATATTAGATAATATTCAACCTTTCAGAAAAACATAATACCTGTATTTAAAGCTGAGATGCATTTCTTTTTGAGGTAGGTCTTTTTTGAGACAGGGTCTCCCTGTAGCCCCAGCTGGCCTGGAACTCACTATGTAGACCAGGCTGGCCTTGAACTCACAGAGATCCTCCTACCTCTGCCTCCTGAGCACTGGAATTAAAGTTATGTGCCACCATGCCCGGCCTTGATATGCATTTCTTGAAGGAAACAAATAGATGAAGTGTCATTTTTTAATCTAATTTGCTAGCATGTGTTTTTTCACTGGAAATAACAGAATTAATATTCAGAGTTATAAGTGAGTGGCCTGTATTATTTCTCATCGTGTGGTTGATTTTGTAAGGTTTCAAGTTTTCTCTTTAAAATAATCTTTAAAATTTGTTTGTATGTGTGTGTGCACCCTTTGTGTGCAGGTGCCTTCAGAGGCCAGAAAGGAGAGTGTCAGATCTCCAGGAACTAGAGTTATAGGCAGTTGTGAGCTTCACAATGTTGACTCTGGAACTGAACTCAGGCCCTCTGGGAGAGCAACAAGGGCCCTTCACTGTGCCATCTTTCCAGCCCTATTTTTAATGTTTTCTTATTTCTCATTTGCTTAATTATTGTCCTAGTGTTGTTTTCTCCTTCCTGTATTCTTGTGGATGTTTTTATCTTTCCGTTAATTCTGAAGGATTTCTTCCAACATTTTCTGTAGAACTAACCAGCTTAATGGTCACGAATTGCTTTAGCTTATTCTTATTCTGAAAACAACTTTCTTTCTCCTTCAAATATACAGAAAATTTTTGTGGGTATAGTAGTCTGTTGACAGTTGCCCTTCAGAACTTGATGTACATCCTTACAGGTCCTTCTGACTTTAAAATTTCATTGAGAAATCATAGGGACCTGCCTACATATGAATGGGTTATTTCTTGTATCGTTCAATATAATGTCTTTGTTAAGTACATTTAATGGTTTAATTGTAATCTATTTATTAGTGTGTATGTTATGGTATGTGTTTTGTGAGTATGGATGCGTGTGTGTGTGTGTGTGTGTGTGTGTGTGTGTGTGTGTGCCATGGTATAAGTGGAGAGGTCAGAGAATAACTTTCAGAAGGTGACTTTCTCCTACTTTGGTTTCTAAAGATTGAGCTTAGGTCATTAAGCTTGTGTTATAAGCACTTTTTACCCACTGGGCCATCAAACTGGCTCTGTATATTTAATATTTTAACTATAATGTGATGTAGGGAATTTCTTTTCTGGTATCAACTAATTGGTTCTAAACGACACATGTATCGAGATGTCATTTCTTTCCCTATAGTTGGGATTTTTGTCACTATGGTTTTACTGAAAATATTGTCTATGACTTGGCATGAAATTCTTCTCATTCTTCTTTGCCTGTATATCCGGTTTCTTCATACTGTCTCGCAGATCTCAAATGTTCCATTCATACATCTTTATTAAATAATCCTTGTCATTGATTGAATGATTCAGTTTTTCCTTGTCTTCAAAATATATTTATCTTCCTTGATTCATTGTATCATTTCCACTGAGTTTTCTATTTGGCTTATTGATTTTTCATTTATTGTATTGTGGTTTGGCTTTTCTTCAGTATTTCTCTTTATTCAACTTAATATTTATATCTTGAATTCATTCTGCTGTTTCTTTCTTTTAGAATTTATTCAGTAGTTTATTTATGACCTCTGATTTCTTTCAATGTATTTTTAATCATTCTTTTGAAATTTTTGTCTGATATTTCATCTAATTTACTCTCATTATGGGCCATTAATGTGAACTTAACAATTTTGAAAGAAACATGCATTGCTTTTTGTATTTGTAAGGTTTTTGTTTTGAGGCAGGGTCTCCCTGTAGCCACAGCTGACCTGGAACTCACCATGTAGACCAGACTGGCCTTAATTTCACTGCCTCTATCTCCCGAGTGCTGTGATTAAAGATGTCTACCACCATGCCCAGCTACTTGGTCTGTTTTTGCTTTAGGACTTGTGTATCTGGAGTTAGGTGGTTGGTTTAATATTGTTCTTTATGTTAAATCAGCTTTATTCTTTGAGTGAAACTGCTTGCAATGCTCAAAAAAGCCTATGTCTTAGTTTGTTTCTTCACTGCTGTGACAAAACACTCTGACCAGTACCAACTTGGAGAGGAAAGGGTTTATTTGTCTTACATCTCCCAGGTCGCACACAGTTCATCAGGGAGCCCAAGGTAGGAACTCAGGGCAGGAACTTGGAGGCAGGAGCTGGAGCACAGGCCATGGAGGAACGCTGCTTGCAGGCTTGCTCTCCTGGCCCCTGCTCAGCCTGCTTTCTTATGCAACACAGGCCCACCTGCCCAGGGGTGGCACCACCCACAGTGGGCTTGGCCCTCCCACATCACTCATCAAGAAGATGCCCCTCAGACATGGCCACAGGCCAGTCCAATAGAGGCTCCCTCAACCCAGGTGTGTCAAGTTGACACTAAAGCTATCCAGCACAGCCTAGTTGTAGCAGAGTTTAGGTTTTGTTTTATTCTGTTAGACAGTGTTCAGAGCACCAAGTCAAAAGCCAGTACTCCTCTGAGTACAGAATTCTGTATATAACAAAAATCATTTTCAGAGGGTAGACCCTCTATGAAAATAATCAAATAAAAACAATCACTTTAAGTGACAATTATTTCAGAAAATAAAAGGGCTACTTTTAGTGCTGTGTGCACAAATCTATTAGTTAATGTAGATATGAGAGATAGGAATACAAAACAATAAGTTCTGATTAGTACTGGGTTGATAGAGAAAAATTAGAAAAGGGAACAAAAATGAAAAGAGTAATAAGGGGAAATAGGGGACGATGAGGCCATCTGCCTAAAGGTAGTCTGAAAAGGAAAAGAGAAAGAAATGAAATCAGATACCATAGAACTGTCTCAGTTCTCAGGAGCCTGAGTCACAGACATAATGCAAATCAGACCAATCTGTGTTCTTTGGAGGGAGAAATGCAAACGAAGAGCAAGAAAGTCGTGGAAATGTGTGTGTGTGTGTGTGTGTGTGTGTGTGTGTGTGAGAGAGAGAGAGAGAGAGAGAGAGAGAGAGAGAGAGACAAAAGCAGAACATGACTGAGTTGGCCTGTTAAATTAATTTTGGGGTGCTTGCACACCAGCCCAGCCTGATATGTGCAGGTCTCATCTGTCATCAAAGAAGCTTCTTTTTATGTCTTATGGAAACCATTACAGAGATCCACAACTGGTCAAAATACAGAGAATAAGTGACCCTGGGTTGCCAACCCACATTGGTATATCTACAATACAAACCCTATAATTAAGTCTCAGGGAACATCAGAGAACAGGGGGCAGAAAGTTTATAAGAACCAGAGGACCAAGATGCCTGCTATGAGATTGTCTTCTAGATAAGACAGGGAAGCATCACCCAAGGAATCTCAACAATATGGCTGCCCTCCAAAAGACTTTCATAATGACAACACCAGTTGACATGCCAACATAGATGGGGGAAATTTCATAGGACTCCCTTCCTAGATGAAGAGTTACAGGCAATCAATGGCTAATGAGAAAAGAAAAATAACTTTTCTCCAGGAATGAACCCTTTGATAGGTTCTCCAGTCCCAAGTGTTCAGCCTAAATAAATGTACATGCAAGCAACATTAAATAGACTCAGTAAGTTATGTGCGTAAATGTGATATTAGTAATTAAAGCAGTCATTAATTTGGTGGAGAATGAGAGGAGCTAGAGAAAAGGGAGCGCTGGAAATTATGTAAAAATAGTACTCATATGAAATTATCAAAAAGTTAAATAAAAATAAATAAATTGACATTGAGTATTAAATTTTAAATAAAGGATATATATATAAAGGGGTGAAAGACTGATTGGGGACATAGCATATGAATATGTCTAGACTAATTGTTGGAAATACTCTCAAGTCTTTTAGAGATTTTCCCTAGCTCCCAGGAACATGTGTCACCCCTGGAGTTTCTTTGCAATGTGTGGCCTTCTTCACGTCACTGGGATTTCCCTTGGATGAATTACAGATGTTTGTTTATCCCATGGGTATTTCTTCACAGGGAGAGTCTCAGATGCTGGTCACATCTCTCTGGAGTCTTTTAGTAGTCTGGAGGGGAATGGTGACCACACCCTTCTGTAAACCTTCCTATTGTACAAAGTGCTGCTTGAGGCCTGTGTGAAAATGCTTTTGTAGATGAGGTTTCCAGCTTGCCGAATATTGCACAGTTCTGATTCAACGTTTTGTCCCATAGTCTACTAGTATTCCCCTGGCCAGTTTTCAGCATCCTGTGACACTTGCTCTGACTTTCCTGAGAGTGGAGAATGTTTTCACAGTATTATGACTGTTTGGGTTGCCAAAGCAGCAAAGGGTTGAGCATCTCCGTCGAGCAGCTGCACCTCCAGCCTCTGGCACTGCCACTGCAGCAGAGGCTGCTGCTGTGCTTCTCTTATCCTCTTGATGATAATCTAACAGATGTGAAATGCTCTCACTGTATTAATTTTCCTCTCTCTGATTTTCATGATGATATGCATTTTTACTACTGTTGCCTATTTATATATCTGCTTTTCAGAAGTGTCTAGTTCTTTTGCAGATTTTCCTTGGTTGGACTATTTAATAAACTTACTTATAAATTTGCTCCTTATTAGATGTATGGATTGAAGCTATCTTATAGCAGTTCATGAGTTGTTTTTCCATTGTATTGCTTTCTTCTGTGTGCAGAAAATGTGATGGAGAAGGCAGGGCAGCAGGAGCAGGAGGAGGGAGGACCTGTCACATTGAATCCTGGTACAGAGTAAGGGCAAATACAAAAGTAGAGGAGAGCTTCGAGAACTTACTGTCCACTCCTACCGACTGCTTCCTCCAGTGAGGCTCCAATTTCTTTCTTTAAAAGATTTGTTATTTATTTATTTATTATGTATATTTATTTATTATTACTGCTTGGATATCTTCAAAGGCTTTTCTACATACATACACACACACACACACACACACACACATCTTTTTTTACTGCTATCTCACAAAAGTCTGAGAAAGTTATATTCCAACAGAACCCAAGATAACACAACTCTTTGATGGTTTTAGAACCCCACCCCCACTGCCTCACAGGTTTCTTACAATGTAGCCTTGACTGGCCTGTCACTCACTATGTAGACCAGGCTGGCCTCTCAAAATCACAGATATCATCCTTCCTCTGTCTCCTGAGTGCTGAGACAAAAGGTGTGTGTCCCCATGCTTGGGAAGAGAGTTGTTAATAACTGAGGCAAAAGACATCCTCCCTTTGCTCTTCTAGCAGTCAGTGCATAAGAGGTCAGGTTTTCATAGGGTGAGACTTTCTATCATCAGCACCCCATTCATCTTACCATCATCCCATATACCCATTTAACTTCCTTTTTTTGTTATTATTTTTTAGAAGAAGCATTTCATTACAGCTTTAACATACTCATTAACAGTTTACAGAGCAAAGATACATCTCTTTCAAAAGTGGCTATAAAATTCTTAGGTTTGGTGTTGAATTAATACAGTTGTATAGTATTGAATGTTGGAAGGACCTCCGATTTAACTTCTTATAACAACTTATGATTGAAAACAGAAATGGCATCTCCTAGGTCCTGCTGACTATACCAATTATATTCCATATAAGGAAATGATCCACAGCAGCAGTACTTTTGGTTTTAAATAAGCATATTTATTAAATATTTTGCAAGAAAATTTAAAAGAAAAATCAGCATGTATCAGATTGATAGGAGGAAGCCCCAAATAGATAGCAATTCAACATCAAATCAGGCCCCAACAACATGCAGGAAAAATGACTGGGAAATCTGTTGAAACCATCATGTTGCTGATCTTGATTAATGGATTTTCAGGAAAAGCAGACCATTCTCAACAGCGAAGAACTTCCAGAGTCTTGTTCCTACCATATGTGTTTTTATACCAGGGGATAAACAATGGCAACCTCGGTTGAAAATCATTTATCTTCTAACCGTTCTTAAGGATGCAATGTTCTTAGCACCACACCTTAGCTATTTTCTTGTCTTTCTCTAGCACAGTCCAGGAACAATCAGACCCAGGAAATGGTGCTTTTAGGTTGTAATAAACATGCTGAAGTATGGGACAAGTGAGGACCTCTTCATTCCCAGAGTCTGCTTTCAGCAAGCTTAAACAGGGCATGATGAACAAATATAATATTACATTCTTGCTATTTTGGGTCTTCTGTAGAATTTGTCAAAATGGACCTGTTCCCATTACCATGAAAAATGCCATTGATATTTTGATAAAGCTTTCATTGAATTTCTAGATATTTGGGGGCAGTAGATTTTTTTAAAACTATTAATTTTATACATTTCCTTTTATAAAATTTCATTACTCAATAAATTATAGTTTTTAATAAATCAAATTTTGAGCTGCTTAGTTATGTTTACTCACATATTTTGTCTACTTCAACACTAAGTTGAATTCAGTTGATTTATTAATTTTTTTCAGACAATTCATTATGAATAGAGATTTTTTAAAATTTTGTATCCTGTAACTTGCTGAATTTACAGCTTCAAAAATTTTTTGATAAAATTGTTTTTATATAGTCTTAACATTTTCTATATGTAAGATTATGTCTCCAACAAATAAAGATGGCCGGATTTCTTACTTTCCTGTTTGGATGTGTTTTATTTCTTCTGTAATTGTTCTGTCTAGAACTTCCATTTCTATGCTAAATGTAAGTAATGAGAGTTTGTATCCTTGATTCTAGTCTGAGGAAATTCATCTAGCTCTTCCCCTTGAGTATGTTGTCATATGTAGGAGTTTTCTACACGGCCTTCATGTTACTGAGGTATCTTCTTCTGATGCTTGATGAGAAAAAATTAAGATTTATGGATATAGAATTTTGTCATTTTTTCTGTATCAGAAAAATTTTACTCTTCATTATGTGAATAAAGTATATATCACACTTATTGACATGTGTATGTTAAATGTTTTTGCACCATAGGGACCAATCACACTTCATGGTAAATGCTCTTGAATTTAGTTTGCAAGCTGTTAAGAAGTTTTTGTACCTATTGTGATGGCTAATCCTGGGTTTCAACTTGACTGGATCTGGGATTAACTGAAATGAGAAAGATCTTGATTGGATCATCTAAAGCTGGAAGACACACCCTAATGTACATGTTACCTTCTTATGGCAGCTGTGTAAAAGGCCATGGCAGAGGAGAGCACTTACTTTTTGCCACTTGCCTTCTCTCTCACTGGTGAGTTCATCTTGCTGCTGTAGAAGACTAGCTGATCTTCTGGAATTTGTCAGATTGGGACTTCAGTGCCAGATTGGGTCGACTGAGACATCTGGCCTAGTGCCTGAGGGAGTACCAGATTCTCAGCCTCTCCAGTGTGGTGCAGCAATTATTGGACTACTGGGACTCTGTCCTGTAAGCTGATCTGATAAGTCCCTATATATATATTCATTCATTCTACTGGATCTGTTTCTTTAGAGAACTCTGACTGATACACCTATGATTATGAGAATTATTGGCTTATATAGTATTCATTTGCCATCTTTGATACTAGAGTCATATTGGCCTTGTAAAGCAAAATTTAAAGTATGAGTTATTCAAGTTTTTGGGATGAATTTGAGTTCAACAAAAACATTTAGTAGGATTTGTAGTTCTTAAACAACTATATTTGATAGAATTTTGTTAAATCTTCTTTGAAGTCATCTGGTACTGGGCTACTTTTTGTTTATTTATTGTGAGGTTAAAAAAAAATATATATATATATATGTGTATATATATATATATATATATAGAGAGAGAGTGAGAGAGAGAGAGAGAGAGAGAGACAGTTTCCCTACTCATTAGAGTTCTGTTCAAATTTTCTAGTATGTCATGGTTCGGTATTTGTAGGCCATTTGTTCTTTGGCCACTTATCCATTTATTTTAGGTTATCCAGTTTAATGCTGTGATATTTTTTATTATGAGAGCTATATAAAATTCAAGTAATAGAGTATACTAGAAAATGGATATTTCAAAAGAATTTTTTCATACTGAATATAGATTTGAGTCATAGGTTGTTAGGCATTTAGAGAGATGAAAACTTAAGTGTAATTAGAAGTTGAGTGGTTAATTCTAAATAAGTGAAAAAAAAATCAAAAAAATACTTTGATTCTATCACATTCCTCTAAACTGTTACTCTGCTTACCTTCCATGATGTATTTTGAAGAGTGTTTTAAAGTTGGATTTAAATCTTGCCTTTGTAATGCAAATTGGATATCGTTTAACCTCTCAACCCAAACTTGTTTCATTTGTAAGATACTAATAAATAATTTACAGGTGCGTTATAGTGAATATTATTAAATCTATAAAGAATCTATGCTGTGTAGTAGGGACTCATTCCCAACACATATTGGCATAATCAGAACCCCCACAAGAAACTATATAGATATCTTCAGAAAACCTTGGGCTGTTCTTTTTGGCTATGTAATAATTTTGAAGAATAATTGTAATTTATCCCTTAGTCTTAACAAATGATTTTTGCTTTAAAGTGAGGTCTGAAGAAGGAAATTTCAGTAAAACAGCCACAAAAGTTGTTCCGACTTCAGAGGAAGTCAGGAAGATTTGGAATATTTAATATGTGTGAAAATATGGTAACCAGATCCCAAAGTCAAGTGCATTTAAGAGCTTTCCCCAATATCAAAGTTTCTGTAACTAATTCTCTCAATAGGTTCACCTAAGAAATTAGCACACTTCAGGACCAATTGAAGTTCTCATCAATTAAGCTAATTGACACAGCAGGCTTACCTTATTTCCCAACAGTGAATATAAAACATTTGTTCACAAACAAAGACCTTTTAAATCTTCTGAAAGCTTTCCCTAGCCAACTGGTTGAAGACTAAATCTTAAAATTATTCATACGGATAGCTTTTTTAATACCAAATTCATCTTCCAAATAGGCAGGCAGGCCCTGCATTGGTTTCAAGGAATTTGTGTTCAAGTGAACCTGTGATTTTATATTTAAAACAATAGGATTTCTAGTCCTTCTTTATAGAAGTCAATATCCTATTGAAATTTTAAGATATTTATTGGTTTATATCATTATTTTATTAAATCAAAATGCAATGTGAGATATTATTTTAAGGCTTGGGCTCAAATTAAAAAGCATTTTTTTTTTCAAAAGAGAGGCAATTTTTAACAAATTTTCCAGAAATAACTTGAAGCAGGTTACATAAAAATATATATACAATGAAATTTAAGGGGGGATATGAATAGTAAATCAAAGACCAAAGGATTTGCCAACATGGGGTCAACTGTCAACTTTGGTGGACTAATGGAGAATGAAGGTTTCCATTAGCTTTGTTCTTTTTTTTTTTTTTGAAAACCCTAACATGTTTATTGGGCTAGGTAACAGAGCATAGGGTGGGTTTTTTTTTTTCACAGAAGAGTGGGCACTCCCTCCCATTTTCAGCTGCCCTGGAAAGTTCACACTCAAATATCGATCCTGTGACTTCACAACAGCTGCACAAAATGGCAAGAGAGGCACCTCATGGCATTCTCTGCTTATATATCCTTAGCCCCTCCCCCACATGCAGCTAAAGTTGACTGAATGGGTAGGAGGGGAGGGGTAACTGACTCCCCCATTGACTTTTGAGGCAGGGTCTCCCAGTAGCCCCAGGTGGCCTGGAACTCATTATGGAGACCAGGCTGGCCTTGAACTCACCGAGCTCTGCCTCCCTCCGCCTTCCGAGTGCTGGGATTAAAGACCCAGTGAAAAGCAATTATTAAGTTTTGATACTGTATGCTCTTAGTTTAATTATGTTTTTGGTCAGACTTAAAGTTCTGTTGATGGTAAAGAAGAATGAAATAAAATGAAGTAGTACACAGTGCGAAGATACATACATACTGTGAATCAGTTTTAAATTTGAAGATTGTTATTTTAAATTCCTGACTGACTCTAGGTCTCCTTTTGAAAAGCCATTCCCTACAGTATGGCATTTGATCTTGTATTCACTACTGTGCTGACTAACCTTGGAAAATTTAGGTCATTTCTCTATGTCTGTTTTGTGATTAGCAAAACAAACAATAGTAATATCTACTTGAGAAAGTGCTTACAAGAATTAAAAATAGAAAATATTATGTTTTAATGTCTTTTTTAAAAATTTTATATGTATGCATATATTGCCTGCATGTATGTAAGTGCACCTGTGTAGTGCAATGCCCACAGAAGACAAAAGTGGTCATTGGATTCCCTTGAACTGGAGTGAAGGACAGTTGTTAGCTGCCATGTGGGTGCTGGGATTCAAACCTCCATTTTCTGCAAGTACAGTCAGTGTTCTTAAGCACTAAACCACCTCTCCAGTCCCATGTTTTAATGTCTTTACTGGTTCTGTAAACAATCAATAAATGTAAGATATTATTGATACATGTAAAATTAAATTTACTGCTGGAAGGCATAGGTAGTGTTCGGTTCCCTCTTCCCACTGTCCTTACAACATCCCAAGGCAAGAATTCTCTAAAACCGGTTTGGAAAATCCTAATAATTTTATTGGACTTGCTAACTGAGGTCAGCGTGCTGGTTTACTTACAGAAAACTGGGCACCTGCCTCCCATTCATGCCTTTGCTGGAAAGTCCACACCCAAACATAAATCCTGTGGCTTCCAGACAGCCACACAAAATGGCAAGAGACCTGCCTTGTGCTTTTCTCAGCTTCTATATCATTAGCCCCCCCCCCCCTCATGCAACTAATGTCAAATGATTGGATGGGTGGGGTAATGGGCTTCCCCCCCACACTTGACTTGTTCCACAGAGGGTGAAGAGGAGGTAGAACTACAGCCTGGCATCATAGTGGTCTGAGGTACTTCCAGGACCACTTCAAAGACCAAAGGATTTTCCAGGTAACAGTAGAAAACTGGAAAAAGACAGAAGAAAAAGGAGGAAGGGAAGCAATTAAAGTAAAGGGAACATTATAAGCCAAAACAAAAGCAAAATTAAACATTCATAATTAAGCACATTTTTCCAATTTAGGACTTCTTTATTATAAATGCTGTTAAATATATCCCCAGAAGACATAAAGTTGATATTTTAAGCTGCAAAATAATAGAATTATGAAGATTTTTATTTGTTCTGATTTTCAATTATGTACATGTTCCTTAAAAAAATCTGTAGAGTTG
Organism: Nannospalax galili; assembly: GCF_000622305.1. Classification (NCBI taxonomy): domain Eukaryota; kingdom Metazoa; phylum Chordata; class Mammalia; order Rodentia; family Spalacidae; genus Nannospalax; species Nannospalax galili. The sequence goes on along the minus strand of NW_008343387.1, from coordinate 511,996 downwards.
TCTAGAAGTGTATGTGTTTGTCTTCCAAAAATACATTTGTGTTACATTCATAACATCTTAACCTGGATAATATTTTCATGTATTCCCCAGCATGCAATTTGAATGTGAAATGTTCTCCCTTCCACTCATATGCTTTAATTCTTGGTCTCTAGCCAGTATCACTGTTTGAGAAGGGTAAGGAACCTTGAAGAGGTGACACTGTGCTGGGGTACATATCCTGGAGTTAGTTTTGAGAGTTTAGATCCTAGCTCCACTTGTGTTCTTCCTCTCACTCAGACTGCTAAAACAATAGGACTGGCCTCTTCCATGCCTCCTCCACCAGGAAGGACAATATTTCCACTGGATACATGAGTCAAAATAAATCATTTCTCTTTTTAAGTCCTTTTTGTCAGGGTAGTTTAGCACAGCAACAAAAATGAAACTAATACACCTCTAATAATCAGTTTTGTTGAATCTTTCCTGGTAGTCTGTCTTTCTTTCTTTCTTTCTTTCTTTCTTTCTTTCTTTCTTTCTTTCTTTCCCTTTTCTTTCTTCTTTCTTTCTTTCTTTCTTTTTCTTTCTTTCTTTCTTTCTTTCTTTTCTTTCTTCTTTCTTTCTTTCTTTTTTTCTTTCTTTTTTATTCAAAAAAGATCTGCACATTGAATAGACCTTTTGAAAATGTGATGTTAAATTCAGTTAAGAAAATAACATGCTGAGTGTCCATATTACATGTGTAGAGTGAGTATTATATTGACGGCCCTTCAGTGAGTGAAGATGACTTTGAGTCTGCAGAATGTACACACTGCGACCCCTCTTCCTGGAACAGTAGGAAGGATTTGGTGGGTGTTTCCTTTTGTTCAGTTATTCAGCTTCACCCAGTCCACCAGTGTACAAAATCTCAGACAGGTAAGTAACCATGCTAATTTTACATCTGATCCAACAAATGATTCTCATTTATGACGGAGCCTCACCCTTCTCTTTAATAAGCTGGAATCACAGCAGTCTACCCCCCATTCTCCTTCCTGAATGCTAGAAATCACTCTGTAATGGAGCCAGACACAATACCAAACTCTCCAACACAGAGGGAGAATATATTTAACCCATATATTTATTGGCTATTGCTGTTGATTTTCCTCATCCTCTCATGCTTGCTCTTTTCTCCATGTTTAACTCTCCATTGAAGTTTCTGTTCACCTTTGTACACATATTTTCACCATAATCAATTGTATTATGTATTTTATGTGTGAACAAATGAAAGTACTGTAAAGTCCTTAGCACAATGGTCAGAGTGTTAGGTAAGATCAAATAACTTTGCAATAGTTCTGACTAGTATTTATGATAATATTTAATATAATAATGCAATGGTTTATAATGATTGTCAACTTGACAGGACTTAGAATCACCTAGAAAAGGAGCCTCTGGGAAGCCTGTGAGAGATTGTTCAGATTTGGTCAACTGAGGAAGGAAGACCCACATGAATGTGGGTGGCACATTTCATATGCAGAATAAAAAGGAGAAAAGAAAATCAGTAGCAATCATCTCTGGCTGCTTCCTGGGGGTGAGCCCCTGTGACCAGCCGTGCCCTGGCGTCGTGCCTTCCCTACCATGATGTACCATGTCACCCTGGAACTGTAACCACAATAAACACTTTTTCCCTTAATTTGTTTTTGTCAGAGTATTTTATTACAGCATCAAGAAGAATAAGTAAAACAAATAGTTTTTATCAGTTAAATAAATAAATGAAGATTATTAAATATATAGTAAATATAGTAAAAAAGGTTTTTTTTCCTTTTTTTTTTTTTTTTTTTTTGGTCTTTTTGAGACAAAGTCTCCCTGTAGCCCCAGCTGTTCTGTAACTCACTATGTAGACCAGGCTGGCCTTGAACTCACAGAGATCTGCCTGCCTCTGCCTCCCGAGTGCTGGGATTAAAGGCGTGTGCCACAGATTTTAAAAAATAGGCACAAGAGAAATGCATTTAACCCCAAGACTCTTTATGAATTTCTCTTGTCAACCACTTTTAAGTAGAGTGTTTCTTATTTCTAAATCTTTTTAAGAAATTAACTCTATTTTATAATTAATAGATACATATGTGTGATTAGTATAATAGCTGTAAGTACAAGTCACAACATTTTAAAGTAAATTCCTTTTCTCTTTCTTTTGTTCCTTTTTTAAAAAATATTTTCTTTACACACACAGAAAATCAACAAATTAAAAAAATGATTTATATTTGAGGAGGAAGCATAAAAAGTTACATTATGTTAATTAGTAGAGGTGATAAACATTACCATTGAAATCTACCTGATGACTTCATAGACATACACAGGTGCCAAGGAGCCAAGTCAACTGACTATGACTAGTAATAATCAGATGCATACGGATTAGAGATGCATGTGCCAACATCTCAGTGTTATTAGCAAAAACAATGAGTCTTTTTGCAAGAAACAGTATATTTTAAAATGAAATGGAGATCTTTTTGAAAGGTTAAAAACATTCAATTTTATGTCTTACAGGGCATATAATGAATTCGATATTATATAACTATATTAATTCAACAGCAAACCTAAAAATTTTATAGCCACTTTTGAAAGAGATATGTCTTCGTTCTGGAAACTGTTATTGAGTATGTTAAAGCTGTCATGAAATGCTTCTTTTAAAAAAGTATAGAAATGGTTGAAAGAAAAAAATATTTTATTTATTATTTTTATTTTATGTGCATGTATGCATGTATTGCCTGCATGTAGGTAAGTGCTCCCGTGTCGTGCAATGCCCATGGAGGCCTCCCAGACATGTGACACACTTTGAAGGGACATATGCAAATATTGTGATACAGGCACAATGTCAAGCAGGAGAGATTACTAAAGAGATTTTTGTTGCTGTTGCTGCTGTTGTTGTTGTTTTGAGACAATGTTTCACTAGATAGCCATGGCTGGCCTGGAACTTTTTATATAGACCTGAATGGCCTTGAATTCAGAGAGATCAGCTTGTGCCACCTCACAAGTACTGGGACTGAAGGTGTGTACCACCATGCCCGGCTCCTAAAGGTGATCTAAAAGCATCTTTAAAATAAAAGGAAGCAAAGCCAAGGTTTGAGGCTCTAACTACACAAACACTGTTTTTTTCTACTTTGTAAGTAATGAAAATCATTTCGATCTCAGGATGAAATCATTTTGTTCATAAGAATTGTGTCATCCTCCATCTGCTTCCCTGGGCTGCACAACAATCCAGACTCTCTCTCAGGAGCCCTCTGGGTCTGGTCGTGCCCTCACCTCCCTCTGATTCCCTGAGTTGCACAACTAGCCAGACTCTTTTATGTACACCGAGGCTGACCTCTCAGCCCAGAACCACCACTGCTTCCTGATCCCTTGCATCCAGATGAACCCAGTTGCTTCTCGCGGTCCCAAGGAATCATCTGGGCCTGGTCCCACCCTCACCTCCCTTTGCTTCCCTAGGCTGTGCAACCTGCCAGCCTCTTTCCTGGACACTGGGGCTGACCTCTCCACTTCCTGATCCTTTGTATACAGACCAACCCAGTTTTTCCCTGAAGTCCCCAGGAGCCCTTGGGGCTGCCTTCTATATCCATCTCCTTTCACGTCTCTGGGTGGCACGGCCACCAGCTGCCCTAGACCAGCATCTTTCTTGGGTCGGACTCCCAGGTCAGTCCAACCCCCAAATTCCTGAGGACAACATCTTATCTGGAGTGATCCAGACCTTAGGAGAAAGCCTGAGAGCATCTGATCCTCATCTGACTTGGGCCTCTGTGGGAACTCCTGAAGACAAAAGCAATCTGGCCACTCCAATGTAAAATAAAAAGAGAGAACCATAAGTCTAGACGAACCAGATTTTCATGCCCAAAAAGTAAACCACAAAGGCAGATAAAGTTTACAAAAAGAAGCAGACCTAAACTTAAAGCCTTGAGTCTCACACAAGAATCAGAAACTACAAAAGAAATTCACATATCAAAAACACAGAGAAAAAATAACATGAAAAACCAAAATAACGTAACCACACCAAATACCAATAGTCCTCTAGAGGAGTACAATGAGAACCCCCTAGAGATAATGCAGGACATGGAACTCAAAAAAAAAAAAATTATAAACATGATAAAAAATTCAGTGAATTTAAAGAACACAAACAAAGAAATCACAGAACTGAAGGAAGTTAGCGATAAACTTCTGAATGAAATCAGAAAGAGATAGAAATATTGAAGACTACTCAGGCTGTAATGAAAAAGGAAGTGAAACACTCAGTAAGCCAATTAGAAATGACAGGAGAAAACCTAGCCAATAGGATGAACGAAATGGAAAACAGACTATCAAGACTGGAAGATAAAGTGGATGAACTAGACCACTCAAGCAAAAATTATGAAAAATTTAAGAAATCACAAGAATGGAATATGCCGGAATTGTGTGACACCATAAAAAGACAAAACTTACGAATCATAGGCATACAGGAAGGAGAAGAATCCCAAGATAATGGCATGGACCAGATCTTCAACAGAATCGTGGAAGAAAATTTCCTAAAATTAAAGAAAGGCATGCCCATAACAAATACAAGAAGCATACAGAACACCAAACAGACAGGACCAGAAAAGAAACTCTCCATGGCACATCATAGTAAAAACATTAAATGTAGAGAACAAAGAAACAATACTAAAGCTGAAAAAGAAAACCAACAAGTCACATATAAAGGAAAACCCTTTAGGGTTGCAGCTGACTTTTCAGTGCAAACTATGAAAGCCAGAAGAGGCTGGACCAAAGTATTCCCAGTTTTAAATGACCACAGATGCCAACCCAGATTACTATACCCAGCCAAAATGTCTATTACAGTCAAAGGGGAAAGAAAAATCTTCCATGACACAAATAGGCTGAAGGAAATCATGTCCACAAAACCAGTCCTTCAGAGAGTTCTTGAAGCAATATAAAGAGCTGAAGAAAGGAATGACTATACCCAAGCAGTTGTGGAAAGAAATTCAATGAATGTATAACTGTGGAAAAGTACAGCTATATCAAGAATGTGAACAGAAATAAGAATGGAAGGATTCAACACAAATCTTTCATTAATAACTTTAAATATTAATGGACTGAGCTACCCAGTCAAAAGACACAGATTAGGTGAATGGGTTAAGGAACAAAACCCATCTTTTTGTTGTCTGCAAGAAACTCATCTCACTTTCAAAGACAGGCACTATCTTAAAGTGAAAGGATGGAAAAAAAATATACAAGCTATTAGTACTAAGAAAAAAGCAGGCATTGCAATTCTAATATCTGATAAAATAGAGTTTAAAGTAAAACTAATCAGAAGAGATAAGGAAGGCCACTTCATTCTGATCAAAGTAACAACAAACCAAGAAGATATTACAATCATGAACATATATTCACCAAACTCTGGTGCACCCAACTTCATAAAAACAATACTACAGAACTTTAAGACCCAGATTAAACCCAACTCATTAATAGTAGGGTACTTAAATACCCCACTGTCTCCACTAGATAGATTAACAGGACAGAGAGGTAACAGAAAGATATCTGTATTAACGATACCATATATCAAATGCACCTAACAGACATATACTGAGTATTCCACCCAAGCATTAAAGGACATACTTTCTATTCAGTGCCCTATGGAACCATCTCCAAAACAGAACATACACTGGGGCACAAAACAAACCTCAACAAATACAAAAAGATTGAAAAAATTCCATTCTATCAGACCACAATGCAATAAAGCCTATAATTAACACTGGAAGAAGCCCTAGACACCACATGAACACATGGAGATTAAACAACACACTCCTGAATGATGAATGGGTCAAAAGAGAAATTAAGAAAGAAATAAAAGGATTCCTGGATTAAATGAAAAGGACAATACAACACAACAAAACCTCTGGGACATGCTGAAAGATGTCCTTAGAGGGAAGTTTATAGCTCTAAGTTCCTACATTAAAAAATCAGAAAGAACACAAATAAATGACTTAATAATGTAACTCTAGACACTTGATAAGCCACAACAAATGAAACCAAAACCCAGCAAATCCAAGAGCTGCTTCTTTGAAAAGATAAACAAGATTGACAGACCACTAGCCCAGTTAAGCAAAAGAAAGAAAGAGTACCTCCAAATCAACAAAATCAGAGATGAAAGGGGAAACATCAGGGGAAACATCACAACAGGCATCGGAAAGATACAGAACATTATAAGGGAATATTTTAAAAACCTATATGCTACTAAATTGGAAAACCTAAAAGAAATGGATAGCTATCTAAAGGTATGGGAACCACCAAAGCTTAACCAAGAAGAGATTAACAGCTTAAACAGACCCATATCACAAAAAGAAATTGAAACAGTAATACAAAACCTCCCAACTAAAAAAAGCCCAGAACTACATGGATTTAAAACAGAATTCTACCAGACATTTAAAGATCTACATCCAATACTACTTAATTTATTAAAAAAGATAGAAATGGAGGGAGAACTTCCAAATTCCTTCTATGAAGCCAGCATCACTCTAATACCAAAGCCTGGTGAAGAAACAACCAAAAACAAAAACTATAGACCCATATCCTTAATGAACATAGATGCAAAAATTCTCAACAAGATACTTGCAAACCGCATACAGACACACATCAAAAAGATCATTCACCATGATCAAGTTGGCTTCGTCCCAGAGATGCAGGGATGGTTCATTATACATAAGTCAATAAATGTAATAAATCATATAAATGTGAAAGTGTATATCCTTTCTATATACCAATAACAAGCAATCAGAGAAACAGTACTTGGAAAGACTCTACTTCACAATACCTGCAAAAAAATTATCTCAAAATAAACCTGAACCAAAACATTAAAGAGCTCTACAATGAAAATTTTAAATCTTTAAAGAAAGAGATTGAGGAAGACATCAGAAGATGGAAGGACCTCCCATGCTCATGGATTGGAAGAATTAATATTGTGAAAATGACCATCCTACCAAAAGCCACTTATAGATTCAATGCATTGCCAACCAAAATCCCCATGACATTTTTCACAGAATTGGAAAAAACTATCCTAAGATTCATATGGAAGCACAACAGACCTCTGATACCCAAAACAACCCTGAGCACAAAGAGCAATGCCAGGGGGATTACTATACTAGATTTTAAGCTGAATTACAGAGCTATAGACATAAAAACAACATGGTACTCATACAAAAATAGACCCATAGATCAATGGAACAAAATTGAAGACCCAAATATGAGTAAATGCAATTTCAGCCACCTGATATTTGACAAAGGGGCCAAGAATATCCACTGCAGGAAAGACAGCATGTTCAGCAAATGGTGCTGGCAAAACTGGTTCTCTGCCTGTAGAAGAATAAAAATAAACCCCTATCTTTCACCGTGCATAAAAGTCAATTCCAAATGGATCAAATATCCCAATGTAAAGCCTGAAACTCTGAAACTCTTAGAAAAAAAACATTGGCAAAAACCTACAAGATATAGGTGTAGGAAAGGATTTTCTAAACCAGACATCAATTGCTCAGGAAACAAGGTCAAGAATCAACAAATGGGACCTCATTAAACTAAAAAGCTTCTGTACATCAAAGGAGGCAACCAGGGAAGTGAAGAGAAAACCCACAGAATGGGAGAAAATCTTCACCAGCGACACATCTGACGGAGGTTTAACATCCAGAATATATAACAAACTCAAAAAACAGAGAATCAAGACAGAACATAACCCAATTAAAAGATGGGCTAAGGAGCTGAACAGAGATTTGTCAAAAGAAGTAATGATGGCTAAGAAGCTTCTTTAAAGATGTTCAACATCACTACTAACTAGGGAAATGCAAATTAAAAGCACTTTAAGATTTCATCTTACCTCCATCAGACTGGCTAAGATCAAGAGATCAAATGATACCGATCATTGGACAGGATGTGGGGAAAGGGGAACACTCATCCATTGCTGGTGGGATGCAATCTTGTTCAACCTTTGGAAAGCCATGTGGAGAACTCTTAAAAAACTACAAATGAACCTACCATTTGATCCAGTTATACTACTCCTTGGCATATACCCAAAAACTCATCCTATTGCTGAGACACTTGTGCATCCATGTTTGTTGCTGCTCTTTTCACATTAGCTAAGAAATGGAAGCAACCTTAGTGTCTCTCAACTGATAAGAGGATAATGAAAATGTGGTTCATTTATTCGATGGAATTTTACTCAGAAGTCAGAAAGATGAAATCATGAAATTTGCAGGTAAATGGATGGAGCTAAGAACTGTTATACTAAGTGAAATAACACAGACTCAGAGAAAAAATCGAAGTATATTTTCCTTTATATGTGGATTCTAGAACCAAATCCTGATAAGCGAATATGTATCCAACATAACTACGGGAACCATAATAATAGAAAGGAATCAGGGAGGTAAAAGAAAAGAAAGAATGTGAAAAAGAACAGGAGGAAACAGGCATTCATAAGGGAGATATGGATAAAAAAATGGGTTATTTTAAGGGAGGAGGGAGGGAAGGGTATACAAGGAACCTAGGGGATAAAGGGAAGGAAGGAGCTCAAGAGAGGTAGGATGGTAGAACAAGGGTATTATTAAGGGAGAAAGGCGAAAAATGGGGACCCCTTAAGTGGGAAAACTATGATGGAGGGGTTAGGCAATGGGAGAGATAAACAATGACTAGCTAGTTTTAAAAAACAGAGGGAACCATATTAGTCCTACAACGTACTGACAAATTATACATAGCAGATCAAGAAATATATGTCTAAGTAAGGTTTATCTGAGAACAATTGGCCTTTGCCCAAGATTTAGCTACATGGCACACAGTAATTAAAAGTACCAGACTGGTGGAAATAACCTTCTTGAAAGTATAACAGACATGCTTTGAGGCCTATAGTAATTTGGTCGGAGGGACATATAGGAAAGTTTTTGCTCCTTGCCCTCCTAGGTTGACGAGTTCCAGGTGACTATAATTGTGGAGGGTCACCTGTCCTCTTGATCAAGGAGGCCGAGGAGACCCAACCAGACGGACTTGAACCAGTGTCCAGTCTACAAAGAGGGTCAACACAGAGGAATCATTTCCTCCATGCTTCCAAGTGAAGCCAGCGATGATCAAGTAGGACCTTTGACTTACGTTCACATAGGCGGAACTGGTAAAAGCAAGAAGCCAGGGGCTCCTCCAAGCCCATGTGACCCCTGAGGAACAGATCCTCAAATGACCTTAAGAGTAAAAATAAATTGGTTTATCTGGGCCAGCCATATGGCCTTAAACACCCAAAAGGAAAGTATAACCAAAGATTAAAGGGGCCAATATAATTTTTTAAGAGTCCATATGTATAGCTAAAGGCTACATAACAAGCAACAATGCCAGATAGGGCATAACTTCTTTAGAGTTGTTGGCCAGGGTGGCCTAAGGGACTCCCAGATTGTAACCCAGCATAGAACTGGGAAAATGAACAGCAGACCCCAATATTATCTAAAGGAATATTGACAATTGATTGCTACTAGATGAGGAACAGCTGACCTTCCTAAAACAAAGACTCTAGATAGGCTGACTAGATGCACCAGATGGACAAGTAGTGGGGAATGGCTGGGGGTGCTGAAAACACAGCAGACAGTAGCAGGATATCAGAGTATAAGGACTCTAGTGGGGGGAGGGAGGCTATGGGAGGGTGGCATCTGGGAAGTGGAGGTATAGTTGAATAAGATGGTTTGGGATGTCCTGTGTGATACACACACACACACACACACACACACACACACAAAATCAAGAAATTGTAAAAAGTGAATTATATTTGAGGAGGAAGCTTAAAATTTTGCATCATATTAATTAGGAGAGGCCATAAAATTAACATTGAAATCTACCCAATGACTTTATAGACATACAAAGGAGACAAGGATCCGAATGCAACCGATTATGACTAGTAAAAATCAGATACATACAGATTAGAGACGCATGTGCCAAAATCTCAGTGTTATTAGCAAAAACAATGAGTCTCTGTAAGAAACAATATGTTTTAAAATGAAGTGGAGATCTTTTTTAAAGTTTAAAAACTCAATTTTATGTCTTACAAGGCTTATACTGAGTTCAATATTGTATAACTGTATTAATTCAACAGTGAACCTAAATATTTTATAGTTACTTTTTTTTTTTTTGGTCTTTTTGAGACAGGGTCTCCCTGTAGCCCCAGCATTTGAAAGAGATGTAACTTTGCCCTGGAAACTGTTATTGAGTATGTTAAAGCTGTAATGAAATGGTTCTTCTAAAAAATTTTTTTAAAAATTAAAAAAAAGAATTAAATGTCGAGGCTGGAGAGATGGTTCAGTAGTTAAGAGCACTGGTTACTTTACTGAGTGCCTAAGTTCAATTCCCAGCACCGGCATGCTGGCTGCGAACCATCTTAACTCTAGTTCTATGGGAACCTGAAGCCCTCTTCTGACCTCCACAGCATTGCATGACATGGGTACACTCACATACATGCAGGCAATGTACTAATATACACAAAAGAAAAATAATAAATAAATTATTTAAAAAAGAATTAAGTATCATTCATAGATTTTCCAGATGTCAGATTTGGAAGCAAAAGAGCATAGGCTTTTGAAGCATTGCAACCTTCTTATATCACCACAAAGCAGTTTACTGTGAGCACTCTGTGAGCACCAAGATGCTCTAGAAATACTGCCTTAAATAATGGGAGATTACAGCACTTGTTTTGCTTGTGATTACAACTTTGAAAATGTACCTGTAGTACCAGCATGACATATCAGTGTAAATTAAATCCCAGACTTTAAGCAACACATGGCATTGTAAAATACAAGTAAAAGAAAATCCCCAAGTCCCAGCTCTTGTCTGCTTCCCTTTATGGTACCTCATAACCTCTTGTATTTTCTGGGTTTCATCTTCTTTGTCATCCTGACTGTCCCAAGGTCACACCACCCTCTGGTGAAAATGAAGAAGTACAAGTGAGAACGGAAGGCAAGAGAACTCAAGGGAAGGGAGTTGGTTTTTTTAAATAAATAATTTATTGAGAATTTAATACACGTATAGAAGATGTTTTGATCAAATCCGTGCCTACAGTTCCCTCCCCTCCAGCTCCTCCCATTATCTCCCCCATCACTTGTTTTCTGATAACTTCATGTATTCTTCTTCTTTGATTTTTCTTATGGGGCTTTTGGCTACTCTAACATACCCCCCTCCTGCGAAGAGGTAACCCTAAAATCTTTTAAGGATTAGATAAAAGCTTCCAAATATTTTTGACATTTTTGGCCTTTGGATTGCAGTATGTTGCTAAGAAGCCCAAGGACATTGTGAGTTTTAACCAAGAAACTGGTTACTTTTCTTTGAGAGTAGTCTCCTCAAAACTTTCCCCGGTGGTGCTGTGTGTGGACTACAGGAAACATGCTAGCTCCATTATTTATTTAATCCTTATCATCTCTGTAAGGGGTAGTTAGTGCTATTATTATGTCCTTATGAATGAACTGAGTTTAAGAATTTATTTTTTAAATATGCTTCAGATCACATGATGAACATCTAAGGTGTTTTGATACCAGGACTCTGTCTGTGACTGAGACCGTCCAACTCACATTTCTAAGGTTAGAGAGGACATGAAAGAAAAGCAAAGAACTTTCAACATATAAAAATCTAGGGGCATTTAAGGTTCCAGTTGCTTCACTTTATGAAGGAAGTTTTATCTTATCCAGAAAATGAGAAACATTGTTGTAATTAATTGAAATTTCAGTTTAGCACTGCAAATTACAGACCGCGGAAATCAATTAATACAAACTAGAGAACAAGACCAGAAACATACTTTTCTTCTTTTGTAAAATATTTTATTTATTATTTTTCTTTTATGTGTATGAGTATATTGCTTGCATGTATGTGAGTGCACCCGTGTCTTGCAATGCTGCGGAGGTCAGAAGAGGGCTTTGGATTCCCCTGGAACTGAAGTTAAGGACTGTTTGGTAGTCGCCACGTGAGTGCTGGGAATCAAACCTAGGTCCTCTGCAAGAGCAGTCAGTGCTCTTAACTGGCTGAGCCATCTCTCCAGCCCACTTTTCTTCTTTATAATTCTGTTTTTCTTTTATTCAGTGTCTTTTATGGATGATATTTTTGCTTTGACTTGTGGCAGGTATATCACATAGACCTATATATCAGAGTTCTAGTACCTCTATTTATGATTGAGAAATAAGGCAAAATGTAATTTGTGGCTTGAGCATGCTTCTGCTTCTGAATGATACTAATGTGGGATTAGCACCCGTTGACTGTGCAGTTCTTCAGAAACTCTTCCTCCATTGGCAATCAGAAGCACAGCATGATTTTGGGGTAAGGAAGGACCTGCTTCTCTCCTTGACTGATGAGCCAGACTGTTGCTACAGATCAAATCCATAGGATAGGTGCCAAGTACATGAAAGGAGGAAGGAAAGGCATCTAGGAAGTGCCTTGGAGGGAATTTCAAAATAATTTTTAACTGGGATAGCATCTTTAAGTGCCCTCATCCATGCTTAAAAAGTATCTAAGTCAGACTTTCAGGGAAATTCTCTTGGCCTTTGCCACTGCAGGAAGTGTACTTTTTTCATTTTTCCCCAGGAAAGAGAAGGGAAGAAGTTTCAAATTGATGATTTGAAATTTTCTTTAGAAACAAGGAATTATCTGCAGAGGACCTTCTATTGTCAGCGTGGGCACACTGTTGCTCTATTTACCAGACTGATATGAGAGGATTTTCTACTTATGATGTCATTTGGTATATACTATAAAAACTTTATTTTTCAAGCTTAATGACTAACATAAGACTAAGTGGTATTCAGGGTGGCTTTTTGTTTTATGCTTAGGTAAATTTTGAATCACCTGATGTACTTTATTGAACTATTTCAAAGACTTTGGAAACAAATCAAAGGATAAATTTCTCAATTCATTGCTATAGGAAAGAACTGTATAGTAAGGGTCCTATAAGTTATGGGCAGGTAATCAGTAATCATCTTTCCCAGATGAATTCTTATACACTTGGTTGGTTATAGTATTTATTAATAATCTCCTTCAGGCGTTGATAAAATATGCAGTAAAAAACTGTGGTGACTGTTACTATTTAGGAAGAAAGTAAGGTTCCTCTCTGCTTTCTCTTTCAACCATTTATCACAAACAACACAATCTCACTAGAAAATAGAATGTTTTGGTTGGGGTTTGAGGTAGGGCTTGGAGATAGGGCCTTACACTCTAGCTCAGGCTGGTCTAGAACTCATTGTGTAGCCCAGGAGAGCCTTAAACTTCTATCTCATGGAAATCCTCCTGCATCTTCCCTTAACTATCATGTTTACAAGCATGTGTCACCATACCTGGAATTTTTTGCATTTTTTGATAGCGTCTTCCTAATTACCCTGGCTGGTATATAACTCAGTTATGAACCCAGGCTAGTTTCAAATTCTCAACCCTTCTGCCTCAGCCTTCAGAATATTAGAATTACAGGCATATACCACCATGCCCAGCCTAAATAGAATGCAAAAAAATCAGAAGATTAAAGACAAAATATTATAATGGGTCATCGTTCAAATGGAAGCAATTTTAAAAGTATTATAACCTGGGTGAGTATTCTTTGAATGCTTTTTTCCATACTTGAAATGTGTTTAAGTCAGATTTCCAGGATATCTCTTTCTACCTTTGCCACTGTGGCAAATGTTTTTGTCCTTCATGGTCTTTAGACAGGTACATTTGATTTTTCCCTGATTTCAAATCGTAGTTTCAAGTTCTGGATTTGGGGAGATTGTCAAGTGAACAGATTTCCTAGGTTATTTTAATCTGAACCTATTATTACTTACATAGCTTTAGAATTTTCCTCATTATCTCTGGTCAGCACAAATGAAAGTTGAGAGAATTCAAGGCAAAAGTTCACGTAGAAAAATGATAATTTTACTTTCTGTGAGTGTTCTTATCTTTCAGAAATCCTGTGTGAAGGAATGGTAAGTCCTGAGCTATTATCAATCTGGGTCTTAACGTTATTTAAATTTGCTTTAACATATCTTTCAACCCTGTGTTTCTGGACTTAATCATAGCTCCTTCTCTGTTCTTATAAATTACATGTCTGAAATAACAAGATTTGTCCACCATAGCTTGTCTTATCCTGCTTCGGCCAAATTCCGGTTTAGTATAATGAATGAGATAGCAAAATAGGCAGATTCTCAAGAACTTTTCTCTCAGATATTGGTGCGGTTAAAATGATCCTCTGATTTAAGACTTAAGGACTTTTAGTTCAGTGGTATTAAGAGAATTATGCTGTGTTAAACAAACCATGTGACTCCAGTTGACTTTATAAAATGTAATTGCTGCAGTATGTATGCATATAAATATCTATTATGCATGACCCTTTCAATGTAGCTTGAAACTAAAGTCCCAGGAAGAATTAGACCTCAATTGTTTCCGGACTCAAAGCTGATATGGGTTCTGTAGCATATCCAGATATTTTCCTGTCTCTATGCCAGTTTTCACCTGTGCACATATTTATGATCACCAAGAACTCTCTTTCAGAGAGGGCCCTAACAATAAAAACAACTATTTCATGATGACTTCATGTAGCCAGTAATGTTTTGCTATTCACCTTTATTTCAAATTGCAGAAACCGGCTATTTACCTTATGGAAAGAATATTTTATGCGTATATAATATGATATTCAACAATTACAAAAATCAAGTTAGGCTGCATTAAAATATATATTCTAAGATAAGAAGTTACTCCATATTCCTAAAGAAATGAGTAAGACACTGAAGAAGGAGAGGGGATACTTTTATTTTACTTAATTATATCAGCATAATTTAGAGTCCATGTTATATATTTCTAATAAATGTTCTAAAAGATCACTTCCAAAGCTAAATTCCCTTTTTTTCCCTCTTGGAGAAAGGGTCTCCTTGTAGCCCCAGCTGGCCTAAAACTTATTATGTAGATTATGCTGGCCTCAATCTCACAGAGATCTGCCTGTCTTCACTTACTGAGTGCTGGGATTAAAGGCATGGGCTATCATTTCTGATTTCTTTCTATTTTTGAGATCATTACAATGGTATATAATTCCAGTATACTGAAGACTGAGTCAGGAGAATTGAGAGTTTAAGGTCAGCCTGAGTTATATACTGAGTTATGCACCAGCCTGGGTAAATTAGTAAGAGCCTATCTAAAAAATAATTAATAAATAAATAAATAACAAAAATTTTAATAATCATTTTATTGTGATTCATGCTTGTAAATTTGAGCTTAGAGACGGGAAGGTATAAAATTAATTCCATCCTACAGATCCTTAACTATAAGATATTTGACAAATTACCTTTTAGAAGCTTTCCTTTCCTCAAATGGGATTGATGTTCTAGATCTAATCTAAACAATGGGATGATTATACTCAAAATATCCCATATTTTAATAATGATAGCAATAGTTTATTCTTTATTTTTTATATAATTCTAATCAGTAAATGTCTCTAGGCTTAAAAAGAGACCGTCTACTATTACATTAACATGTCTCATGATTAACTTGGAGCAAGCTGTCATTATGGAATGCCAGTATTGAAGATGTTATCGTTTTCTTTATGTAACATGTGAGTGAGAAGTTAAGACAGCATCTATAATGTTAAGGACATAGACTCTAGAACCATGCTCTGTACCTCACCTCCTTGCACAAGACTGGTGACACTGAACAAGTTGCTTAAAGCCTCTGCTTTGTTTTCCTTTTACTGTTAAACTGGGTCAATGAAAATCTCATAAAGTATTTTCTATGAAATTCCTAGAAGATTCACTGTTACAAAGTAAATTCAGTACGAGTTATAGCTTAAAATACTGTCTGAAATCATACAGCTTAAAATGGAAGAATAGGATTTCAACCCAGCATTTTTGGTTTCAAATTGTCCACCCCCCATTCCATGCGTATCTTGGAATCTTGGAGTATTATGTAAATATAAATGTAGCACAGATTTTGTAAAAGATATTTAATTACATGAAACAGAATATGAAATAGCTTTATTTTCTCCAACAGAGTAATAAAAATGCCCTCCATGATCAAAATTTGAGGTGCCAGGCTGAGATACAGTCATTGATTCCAAGACATTTATGGCTTCCAGAGTCAGTGACAATGGCTGAAAGCTCACTAGCCTCTTCCCGAGTCATTTCTCAGATTGTTGCTGTGGATCCATGATCACTGGCTTCATAAATCTCTGTCTGGGAGCCCCTCTGTTGGCATTCTAGATTCCTAGAGGTCACACGCCCAATGCAAAGGGAAACATTGTCAGTGAGGAAATAAATAAATTGCTAATGGAGACTGTCCTTGAACAGGAATTATGACAAGAATTGTCACAGCAATAAATATATGAGGTTCACTTTCTGAACTTGTATTCCTACTTCTGTACAAAAAACAATTCTGACCAAACAACACAGCCAAGATGGAATGTATAAATGTGGGCACTGTAATAACATTTTAAAGTTGTAAGAAAACCTAATATTTGGTTTCAATTGGAAAATATATTCTCTGATTACAAGACCAACAGCCAAAGTTTCCCATTATTTGGTGTGGGTTTTTTTTTAAACATTATGTAGCATGCCCATTATGCCATTATATATTGACTTGGAACTCACTATTCAGCTGAGGCTGACCTTGAATTCATATTGATCTTGTGCCTTTCTGTGTCCAGAATACATTTACAGTTCTGTGCCATCACATCTCTGTTTCCCAACCTTTAAAACAAAGATGTTTATACAGTCATTATTCACTTAAAATCACATTTTTGCTGGACATGGTGATGCATGTTTTTAATCGCAGCACTTGAGAGGCAGTGGTTGGGGTCTCTAGGAGATTGAGGCCAGCCTGATCTACATAATGAGTCCAGACCAGCTGGGGCTATTGGGAGACCTTGTCTCAAACAAACAGAATCACATTTTTTCTGAGTAGAGAAAATCTATAAGAATTTTCAAAACACTGCTACTTTCTGTTGGAGGTTGTTCAAAAGCCATCACTAAATATATATAAACAGTAAAATCCTCCAAATGTCATATGTCGAGTAATATTAAAGGAATAACTTTTCAGATTGTTAAAAACACTTATTCATTACCATACTCATGGGAAATAGGCATAATATGAAAGCTACATAGAAAGGGTGAGCAAAACCTCACTTCTTTCCTGAGACATTTGAGGCCACAGGCTGTGATATAAGTGATGGTGTGACCCGGGGGATGTTCCTTTGACCCTGTGATGACAAGCCATGGACCCACCTCCTTCCCACCTTCTGCAAAGAAGCCACACTCTTCCCTCTTCCAGCCAATCGGTTGACCATAACCGCTTGCAGGGGAGGAGCTAAGGATATAAAAGCTGGGAAAACCAGGAGGCCGGTCTCTTGCCATTTTGTAAGGCTTTATGTCTGGGGGGTGTGCCGCCCACTTGTCTTTAAGTAAATCTGCACCCCAAGCTCAAGTCCAATAAACTCATTAAAATTCTTCAAGCTGGGGTTTGGAGAATTTTTTCCTCAGGTTATGGCAAGGACCACGGGAGGAGGGCATTGGATGCCTCATGCACCTCCAAGTGGTGAATTTGAGTTACAGATGGAGACAGCACATGAGGGTGTGGTTACTCATTAATGTCTGAGTTTTACTGTGAGATAAAGAGGCATAATTAAAGAAATTGGGATATAAATGTCAGAAAGTTTCATAGTAAAAATAAAATTATCGTGGAAGACAGTATGGAATTTCTTTTATGGATTCCTAAATAAATAAGCTAGGCAAAATATATTTAAAGTTTACTGAAGACCTTTTTCTATTTGATTACTTCTTATATGTGATTTCATCTACATGTAGGAGTTAGAAAACATGGTTTTCTAGGGCCTAAGACTCACACATTCAGTAGACATTAACAGTTCTTTCCCCACCACCCTTTGAGGCATATCTGTCATGTCGGGAGTTTGGCTTATGTTAGAAACTGGAAATACAGCTCCAGTTCACTAAATTCCTGTTTTTTTTTTTCTTCTGGTTGCTGCACTAAGTACTTCATAATTATCTGCCAAAATCACATCTTTGAAGAAGACATTATCATTGTCATATTTTGAAACAATTGAAATTTAGAGAATTTTCTGCCCTTCTAAATGTCATCTACCTAGCAGGTGTTTCTCCATATGATTCTGAATGCTTCTTGAATCCCAACAGCATGCTGCTTCAGTATGGCATGCAGGCAGCTTAACGTTTACAATAAGTTTCTTCTTATACTGAGATGAATTATGAATTCCTCTAAATTTTAAAGCAAATTTGGTTCCTCTTTACCTGGCTTTTATACAAGGCAAAACAATAGATTTAATTTTAGTCTTTTTATGGAAACATCTCAAGTATAAATCTAAACTTCCCTTTGAAGAAAAAGACTAGAGTTTTCTTGACTGTATTTCACTAATTGATCTAAAGATTTAATGCATCACCCATCAAAAGGCTGTTTCCTTAACAAATGTTTCAGGGAAAACCAAATATTCACATATAATTAAATTATCTCACACCTTTTATAGAAATTAACTCAAAATGAACCAAAGGCTTTAATGTAAGACCTGAAACTTTGAAATTACTAGAGGAAAACATAAGAGAAGTGCTTAAAATATATGCCCAGTCAATAGCTCTAACAGCTCAGGAAATAATAGCAAGAAGTGACAAATGGGATTATGTCATATTAAAAAGCTTCTGGACAGCAAAAGAAACAAGAGGGAGAAAAGACAGTCTGCAGAATGGGAGAAAAATCTTTGGCACAAATATTCAGAATATATAAAAGGCTCCAAAATTAAACAATAAGTAAAAAAATTACCTGAGTGGAAAATTTTCAGATGAGGAGGCACAAATGAACAATAAATTGATTAGAAGATATTCACCATGTTTAACTCCCAGGGAAATGCGAATCAAAACTACCCCGAGATTCCCTCTTACCCTAGTAAGGATGGCTGTCATCAAGACAATGAGGAAAGGTGGCAGTGAGTTCAAGTCAAACATCAAGGTCAGTCTAGGATACAGACGTGATCCATAAAATCTATTTCAAAAGAACAGCAAAACGGTCTTTCACTGTCCTGGAACTTTCTCAGTAGTCCAGTGAGTCCCAGTGAACTTCCTACTTCCACCTCCTCAGTACTGAGGATCCAAGCATGTGCTACCATGCACAGCATTTCCACATGGATCCCAGGGATCAATGTCAGATCCTCATCTTTGATGACGAGTGCTATACTGAGTTTTACATGCCCCCCCCGTCTCCAGTGGAGCATTTTCAAAAGAATGACTTGGTGCGGAGTTCTGCATTTGTTGGTACTTATATATTGTCTCTCAAATGTATACTATGCAAATCTCTCCCATTCTCTAGGTATTCTCCTCACTGTTGATTTTAAGCAGAGGTATTTACTTTGATGGACTCATTTGTCTCTTGATTTTGTTGTGTGTACGTGTGAGATAAAAAATGAAAACAGTCCTAAGTTATAAAATATTTCCTCTACATTTTTATTTAGCAATTTTAGTCTCAGTTTTGTGTTTAAACCTTGTAATCCATTTTGAGATGATTTTTTTCAACTGGTGAGAGGCAAGGGTCTTTATTTTTTCTGTACTTGAATATCCATTTTCCTAGCACCATTTATTGCCATGAATATCCTTTGCCCATTGTGTATTTTTGACATTTTGGAAAGTCGTTTGGCTGTAAATATGTAGATCTTATATGGATTTTCTAGTCTATTCCATTGTCCTACATGCATGTTTTATGTCAATATGTCATTATTTTTACTATTCTAATTATATAGTATGTTTTGAAGTCATACAGTATAACGTACTTTATTCTTTCTACTTGTGGTTCCATATAAGTTTTGTGGGTTTTTTTCTAGTTCTGTAAAGAAAGTTATTTGATTGTTGGTAGAGACTGCATTTAATATGCAGACCACTTTCAACAGCATAGACATTTTAACAATATTAATTCTCCAATGTATGATTACAGATGTTTCTCAATTTTGTGCTTTCTTCTATTTTTCCATCAATGTTTTCTAATCTTCATTGCAGATGTTTTTCAATTCTTTGGTTAAACTTATTCCTATGAATTTACTTTATGTTATAAACAGATTGCTTTTTTATTTCTTTTCAGGTAGTATACTATTGGCATATGGAAATTTTAAAAAATTTTGGCATGTGGGAAATTTTTAAAATTTATGCTATTTTCATAGTTTATAACTTCTCTTTTTAAACATCAGTATTAAAAGACTTGGGAGGAAGTCATTAAGGTTTTATCATACATTATCTGCCAAAGTGCCAATCTGACTTGCTCCTCTCCAATTTGTATGTTCTCTTTTCCCACCAGAGTGTTCTATGACTTCTAGGTCTGTGTCAAGTGGTATTGAAAGACAATACCCTTGTTTTGTTTTTGATCTTAGAGGAAAATATTTTTACTTTTATCTATCCATATAACATTATCTGTGGGTATATCATACATAGACTTTATTTTGTTGATTTATACCTCTCTGATGATCTACACTAATTTGAATTCTTATTATGGAGGGATATCAGATGTGTCAAATTTTTCTATATCCATTAATATGATAATATGGCATTTTATATATTCTGCTAGTGTGACATATACTTTTTTATGTGTATGTGCAGAATCATCCTTGATAATGTCTTCAATTTTATTTCTTCTTTTTCAAAAACCTGTTTGTGATATCTGTTTCTTCTATTAAGAAACAAATGTTTCTAACAAGTTTATGTGAATTAATTAAAAAGATTCTGTTCCTTCCTGTGAGTGGGTGATGTATAAATATGTTGCAGGTACTATGTGCAGAGAGATGAGACACCAAGGCATTTCTTTCCATGAAGCAGTTTTTCTGGAGCTAGCAACTGTCCTTGTGGGTTCTTACCAAAAGACAGAGCCCCGAACAAAGCAAATACACAGCCTTTTATAGTTCCTGAGAGTTCCCCCTTTATAGTTCAATTTCTTTGTCTCCCGTATAAAGAAACACATTTTCTGGTTGGATGTCTCCTACTACAGGCTCCTCGTAGACGGGGCTGAAGTTCACTCAGGCACAGATCCTGCTGCATTGCCTCACTTTCTTCTGGCAGCTTCCTGCCACAGTAAGGACAAGAACTGATCTCCAAAGTGTGTATTCACTGGAATTTTCTGGAGGACTCTCCTATAATCCTAGAGTTTCTGATTGAAGAGGATTAGGAAGAGGTCTGAAAATGTCCATTTTTTTTTTTAGAAAGGGTTATATCCCACACAGTATTGGTGGGATATAAATTGGTAACATAGTTATAGCATGGAATCTCTTTTAAAACAGAAATAACATACAATATAGTAATCTTACTAGTAAGTGTATGTCCAAAGGAAACTAAATCAGTGTGTCAAGAAGATACCTGTTCTTTCATATTTATTGCAGTGCTATTCATAGTAACTAAGACAAGGTATCAACTAAAGTGCTAAATAACACATGAATAGAAAAATAACATGGTGCATATATTATGTAATTTTATAGCCTACACATATGTTCATCTATACACATATTGTTATATATGTTACATAATTATATTTTTATATGTTTAGACGGTATAATGCTATCCATCCATAAAATTTCAGTGAAATCCAGTTCTACATAACAGCATGAATGGAACTACAGAGCATTATGTTAAGTAAAATAAGCCAGGCACGGAAAGACAATTGCCGTATGAAACTATTCATATATGAAACTCAAAAAGTTAATGTCATAGAATTAGAGCTAGGATAATGGCCACTAGAACCTTGGAGATATACAGGGTATGGGTGTAGAGGACATGGATAATGGATTTAAAACTTCAGTTGGATAGGTGAAATAAATTCTAATTTTTTA
The DNA here is from genome assembly GCF_000622305.1 of Nannospalax galili. Classification (NCBI taxonomy): domain Eukaryota; kingdom Metazoa; phylum Chordata; class Mammalia; order Rodentia; family Spalacidae; genus Nannospalax; species Nannospalax galili. The sequence continues at coordinate 490,206 of NW_008343387.1, read as the reverse complement.
TACCACAATAGGATAGCTTGAGATTAGAATAATTAATTATATATTTTATAAACTAGAAGGAAGTAAGTTGAATTATTGAAATACAGGAAACCATAACCATTTAAATTGCTTTGATTTAATTATTATTCATTAAATTCATTGAATTGTAACACTATACCCACAAATGTGTACAATTATTATATGTCATACTAGATTTAAAAATCCTTCCACATAGATGAAAAGAAAAAGACTTTAAAACCTGTTCTTAGATAATGCTGCTTCTAGTCCCATGACAATGCCTGGAAACTCCTGGACTAAGAAATAAGAACGAGAAATGATAAAGGACAGAAGGTGTACCAGAACCTGACTTACCAGGTGTAGGCTGTTGAGGATAGATTCATGCTATTAACTATGCTCCTCCACATCATCTTTCCAATAAGATAGTGAATTCAGATGCTGGAAAGTGGTGAGATAGGAGGAGACTCTCATGACTTGCATCTTTGTTTTGAATAGTTGTTCCAATATAAAGTTTATGAGAACAATTTGAGGGGCATGTCTACATTAGCTATCCCTAGGTGACAATTTTGACTCAGCATCTAGACATTTTGAGTTTTAGTAAATTCTCTGGTTCATTGTGATGGAAATAGCATAAGATCAACCCTCTAAGAATCAGGGCAAGTATCACAGGATGATGGGAAGCCTCTTGTAGAAGCAGAGACTTGTCTGAACACAGAAGTCAGTTGTGTCTTAGAGGCACTGAGATGGAGGGAAGGGGCTCTATGATGCATATTTGCCTTCAAAGAGGCCTCTAGATGAATACTAAATTTGAAATATAAACTTTGAAGAAAATATCTCAGCGTGTTCATCAAAACAGCCCATCTCCCTTACACAGAAGAGCACTAAGATTTGCTGAGCACTTTAACACAGATCACTTATATTTAATCTCTATTTGGCAAAACCTAATTGTGCAGTTGCCATCTAGGGGATCATTTTAAAGAATAAGAGTTTATAGGGGAACCGTACAGAACAGGGAAGTGAAAAATAACAAGTTCTTAACTTTAGCTTTAAGTCTTAATTTCCCCCAGTATGCACTTTTCAAGTTCTTCTGCACTGGAGATTGAACCCCAGGCTTTGTGCATGCCTGGCCGCCGTTCTAGTATTTAGCTCATTTTTCATTACAATTGTACTTCCTAAAAAAGTTACTAGCATCAGCTTAACATTTTGCTACTTTGTTTTTCTGCCTTTATGTTTAATGGCTTAGTAATGAATGAAATTGTCTCCATGAATGTATCATATAAAATTCTCTTGCTTTTCCCAATATTTTCCTAAATCTCATTAAAATGAAATCATTTTAAAGAAAGAAAATAGTAAAAATCCAATCAAAGTTCTTTCTGCTGAGTGCCTTTGTATTTTTAAGGACATGCAAATGAAGAATACATTCTATGGATAGTGAAGACAGACTTTGTGAAACTCCATCATGTCACCTCACTGTATGCAGCACACATTAGTGTGGAATGGAGGCCAAGTCAATTCCTATATGAATGCATATTACATTTTGACTCTAGGGAAAATGATATCTTTCTGCAAATCATTTTCTATTATAAGAAAATAAGTCTGAAATAAAAGAATTATTCCTCCAAACACTTTGTTAGCTCCTTCAATAAATAAATCCAACAGAGCTTAGATGGCTTTTAAAGCATTTTATGATTAACTACTTTACATGTTTTGTCATTTATAACCATATTCTCTCACACCTACAATCCTTCTTCCTTGTTCTTCTAGCTCACAGTTAGGTTTACCATCACCTTAATGAACTTGAAATGCCAGAGTTCCCTTATGTACTTGGGTCCTTGAATGTAAGAAATCATTCAGAGGATTTTACCTAGTTATTACTATGGAGTAAATTGTGTTTCCCAAATTTTGTCTGTTGATGCTGTAACCTGTAATGTATATTTTGAGATAGCTCACTTATTGAAATAATTAACATTGAATGAAGTCATAGGGAATTATGCAAAAGGACGGACTTGGATCCTTATGAGGAGAGACACCAGAGGAACACAGACACAGAGGGAAGGGAACAGGATGACAGTGTGTTAGTCACAGTTTTGTCACTGTGAAGAAATGCCTTGCAGAAATTCTCAAATATTATTTATTATTTTTATTTTATGTATATGAGTGTTTTGCTGCATGTATGTAAGTACACCCATGTTGTGCGAAGCCCACAGAAGATAGAAGAGGGTGTTGGATCCCTTGGAAGTTACATATAGTTGTAAGCCACCATGTGGGTGCTAGGAATGGAACCAGGTCCTCTTAAAGAACAGCAAGTGTTCTTAACCATTTAGCCATTTTTGGCTAAATGGCTTATGGCTTCATGGGTTTCATTTCAATACGTGGTTTCCTGCTTCTAGACCCATAATGAGGCAAGCCTTCATCAGTGGAAACGTATGGCATGAAGTATGGTGGACAAGAGGCAAAGAGGTTATAAGGAGTCAGGTCAAGAGCTAGGCCCTAAGCACATGCTCCTAGTGGCCTCCAGCCAGGTTCCCAAAACAGTCCTACCAGCAGGGCACCAAGAATTTAGCACATGAATCTTTGAGGAACATTTCGTATTTACTTGATAACAATGAATGAGGTGTCATCAGCAAGTCAAGAAAAGAGAGCTTACCAGGAAACAAGCTTTATCAACTCCAGAGAACCTTGACCTTAGACTTTTGGCCTTTAGAACAGTGGGAAAATCAATCTTCCTCCCTTCCTTTCCTCCCTCCCTCCTTTCTTTCCTTCTTTCTTTGTTCCCATGTATATGTGTGTGTATGTGCATATGTATAAATGCCCATGGAAGCCAAAAGTGGCCTTCAGATCCCACATTGTGCACTTACATATATGCAGGCAAAAGATTCACACACATAAAGATAATATTGAGAAAGAGAACTTGACTCAGAATTTACAAGGCCAAGAGCAACTCAAACTCCTGAGAACTGGTTCCTTCAGATGACTCTCAGAATTATTCTCCAGAGCCAAGTCCTTGTTCATTCTTTATTGAAATAGTATCTCTAGTATGAAATGGGAAGGTAGAAGTCAAGACTCACCCTTATCAGAGAATCTTGTCCTTTGATTTCTAGACCTAGAATACTACACACATTCAATTTCTCTTATTTCTTACAATGCAAAAGCATAGTGCTTTCAGCATTTGATGTGTAAAGAAAGCATATCCACATTCATTCACTATCTCTGGTGGAGGGCAAGGAAGAGTCTTGAGGAATCAGAGGAACACATAAGGTTCACCAACCTTTTTTACATTATAAATGGAAACTTTTCAGTTGCAAGATAAAGTAAAAGTCTTTAGCCCAGATTATGTTCAAATTATAAAAGTCATTCCTATGGGAGACTATACTTCCTGTCTTATATTTAGGCATGTGATTCATTTTTAATTAATTTTTGCAGGGGCTGTACAATGCAAGTTTAGGCCCTTGTGGGCCTCCTATTGGTTCAGCACTATTTGATGAACTACTGTCTTTGTTGTATTATATTACCTACTTGGCAACTCATTCAAAAACATTATCTACATTTCAACATGCCCCAATTCCTTTTTATAAAACTTGTGGCTTCAAGAAATTTTTGCAATATCAAACAAGACTGACGTAAGTTATCTGAAACAAATTCTATGAATTTGTTTTCTAATTTTTTGCAAGTGTTTATGAAATACTTGATGATCTTTAGACAGAGCTACTTTGATACACTTATGAGAAGATGCAGAAAAGAATAACATTTAAATAAAACAACTTATCTACCATTTCTTATTGTTGTCTGTGTGTGTGTACATGCTAAATACCTATAATCAATTATATTATCAAAAAATAAAAATGAAATATTATTATATTGTTATTTTGTATATTACCATATCTATAGTTTTTGATCTTATGTAACTACATCTTTGTATCCTTTTAATCCGAAAAACAGATTGGTTTTAAATATGAATTCAGATTCTGTCCCTGCACTCTGTTCCTCTTCAAGCCTTGGGCCCAGGCTGTTCTGACTCTTTCTGCCCCAAATCTCTGGACTACCCTCTGAGTTTAGATTTGTCCACTGCATCCTGATATCCTGCTCTAGTTCAATTCTCCACAGGCTGTTCCCACCCATTTCTTGGCCCTCCTCCTGATCTGCCTACCACAGACCTGCCTACGACCCAGACCAGTCAATTACCCTGCAAGAACCTGAAGCAGCATCAACTAATTTTTCATATCTGATCAAAAAGCTACATCAACAATATAAACAGAATCAAAATTCAACCAAACAAAGAATAGGATTTCTGATAGGACACACAACTGACAAAAGGCATTCATATGCCAAAATGGCAATGCAAAAACAAAAATAATATCAAAAACAAAGAGAATATGTTGCCTGCAAAACTCACCAGGCCTACAGAAGTGTACTACAATGTGAATGACCTTGAGGAGCCCCATGATGCAGAATTTAAGAGAACAATCATAAAAATGATAAAAGAATTTAGCACAAGACAACTTAAACCACTCAAAGAGGAGAGGCATAAACGTGACAGAAACTCAAGAAAATACAAACACATGCTGAACAAAATGACAAACATGATTGGAAATGAACTCACAAAAGAGACAGAAATATAGAAGAAAACCCAAGCTGACATGAAAATGGAATTGCTAAGCTCTGTAAGTCAATTTGAAACAACAAGAGAAAATCTCACAAATAGATTAAATGAAATGGAAAATTATCAAAACTGGATGATAAAGTTGAAGAATTGGACTCCTCAAACTAAGACTACAATTTTTTAAGCACAGGAATGGATTACACAGAAAATATGAGAAACCATGAAAAGACCATGAAAGAAATCTACGCATCATAGGCATATAAGAAGGACAAGAATCTAAAGTCAATGTCATTGACAAGGTCTTCAACAGGATTATAGAGGAAATTTCCTTAAACTAAGGAAAGACATACCTATACATATACAACAAACACATAGAACACCAATTACACCGGACCAGAACAGAATCACCCCATGAAATGTCATATAAAAATGCTCATCAAAGAAGTGTCTTTCTGCAACAAATGGAGGCTATTACAGAATTTCACAACTGATCACCCACAGAGAATACGTCTCAGAGATGCCCAGCCCTACATCTATGGTGGAACCGCTACATCTAAGGCTCATGGAACATAATGGAACAGGGGTTAGAGAGAATACTAATACATCTCTCAACTCTCCCTAGCACAGCTTCCTCATACAACAGCATGTGATGCATACAGAAGGCCACAACTGACCAAATTTTAGAGAATGAAGAGACTAAAGAGTGTCCCTGGATAGTCTCCTGTGTTAGACCTCATCCACATGTGTTTCAGGGACCATTGAGGAAAGATTGTAAAAGTCAGGGCTGCTGCATGAACATAAGGAAATGGGCTTTAAGGACTCTAGGAATCTGCTCATATGAACTTGCAACAATGGCAACAGCATGCACAAGACCCATGTCTACTCAATTGGGCAAATCAGTATATAGCAAGGAAAATGGGCAGCAGGCCACAGCTCTAGCCTAGGAACTATTGGCAACCAATTACTTCTGGGTGAGGGATAGTAGATCTTCTTTAAGGGAGTGACTCTATATAGGCTGACTAGACTCTAGTAGATGAACTTACACCAAGGGACACGTGTGTACAAATGCTTGACCAGATAGGAATTAACATGGATGAGAGAATGCATGAAATCTAGTGGGCAGGGTTATACCGGACACAGGTGAAAGGGGGAGTTTAAATTTGATTAAGCTCTTTTATAAGAAATGCACAAAAAAAATCAATAAAATATTTTTTAAGATGTGAATTCAACTGAAATTGTCAGAAACCTGAAAAGTACAAATTCCACAGAAAAATTCAAGAAAACCAATAAAGACTGACTTTCCATGAAATCGTAGTTCAGAGAGAGGGAGAACATTTAGTGAAATAATACTTTATAAACTATATTCGTATGTGTAGAAAAGTTGTGGCTTTTTTATTTTTCAAACCTGACATAAAAGTCTTTGTTATTTCTGTCCTACTGGACAGGCAAAACTGGGCTGGAAAGTGAGGACTTAGGTTGTAGTCCCTCGTTATTTTAAAACCCGTTAGTCTCTTGCTAAAGCTGATACTTAATCTGTTCCAGTTTCACCTCTGCACTTTTCAGATTTCCAGGAGAGAATATGAAGAACTGGAAGTGCGTTAGTGGGAGGCTGTATTATAAGCCTGTGAAGTGCTCAGTCCTCTAGCCTTCCACACATTGTATACACCCTTCGCTTTTTGCAGTTGTGAGTATGGACTTGGAGTCTGATCTCACCTGGCTCAATCACGCCCAGAGGTGCTGTCTACAGATTTGGTCTTCATATTTACTGTGGACTTTTATGACAGTCGTTGAACAGATTCCCTTTTAAAATAATATTTTATTTATTCTTTTCATTTTACCTGTATGAGTGTGTTGCCAGCATGTGTAATGCCTGTGGCAGTCAGAAGAGGGTATTGGATCCCCCTTAAACTGTAGCTGTGAAAGGTTATTAGCTACCATGTGGATGTGCTGGGAACACACACAAGAGCAGCCACTGTTCTTAACTGCTGAACCATCTTTCCAGTCCCAACAGGTCTCCTTTTGATTATTTGTTTTTGAACTAATTTTAGACTTAGAAAAGTGCCACAAAATTGTGTAAAAATATTCATTTATATTTAGATTCTCAGACTGCTAACATTTATTTCATCATTTGCATAAAAATGGAGATTTGTTTCTGAAATAATTTAGAGTAAATTTCATACATTATTTTCCTTTACCCCAAATACTTCAGTGTATATTTCCTAAAGTTATATAGCCTCAGTAATATGATCAAAAGCAGTTAGGAGTGCTATATTTATTTATGGTAGTATTGTTAATGCAACGATCTAAATTTTTAGCAGCTGCCCCATAAGTGCCCTTTACCACAGAAGAAAGGGGAAAAAAGGTTCTGAATCATGTTTCACATTTACTTGTCAAATATTTTTACTTTCATTTAATATAGAACAAGTTACTCTTGTCTTACGACATCGGTATTTGAAAATACAGAGTATTTCATAAAAAAAAACTCTCAATTTGAGTTTTCTATTGTTTCCAAGTGATTATGTTCAGGTTATGTATTTTTGACATGAAAACTTTGATCGCATTTTGATTTGTAGCCCAAATGATCTGCAAGACATCAAAAATCATGTGTAGTATCTAGAAGTGAAACTTCTGGCTTTCCAGTCACCACCACTGACAACCTCTGTTTCTCCATCAAAAGCAAAGGAATCAAGGAAACTTTCCAAGTTATCTATAAATATCATGAATCTTTGAGTTCTGGAGCACAGGCTCTTCTATGGCCTTAACATGGATAATAACAAAATTTTATTGTAAAACATCCTTCTGTATATATGGGCGCTAGAATTAAAGACTCTTCTGCTCTTAACTTTCACTTTAATACTTCACCTTAGATAAAGATTAGATGGAATTGCAAACACAAAATAAGAATATAATTTGATGATACTTTGAAAGACAGTATAAAGAATTGCTAGAAATTAAAATGTGCTGTTGAGTTTATTTTAAAGATAAGTTTAAAAATATCCTGGTAATATTTAGATATATATTTTATAGTAAGAATGTTTAATAAAGATGCCAACTTTCTTCCAAATAGGTCTCAGAATAGATTTAATACCAATCTGATTCAACAATGTTTTTATATAGAAATTGATAAACTAATTTAAAAATGATTTGGAATTGCAAAAATTCTAAAATAATCAAAAAATTATGAGAAAGAACATGTTTGGAGGACTTAAACCTTGAGATTTTATGACTTTTTCTAAAGCAAAATGAATCAAGATAGTGTTGTGTGGTTATGAATATACATAGACATGTGTGTGTGTGTGTGTGTGTGTGTGTGTGTGTGTGTGTGTGTGTAACTGGAAATCAAACTAAGGCTCAAAGATAGAGCCACGTCACACGGTGAATTGATTTTTCAACAAAGGTACAGATAATTCTCAAAGATCTTCTTTTCAAAAATAGTACAAAAATAATTAACAATAAACTATATGAGAAAAACCTGATCCTTATGATAATATAACTCAACTTAAAATAGCCATAAATTTCAACATAGAAACCTAAGATAAAAATTTGGATAAGGAAACATGATAAGACATTCTTAAGCTTGAGCTAGTTGTTGCATATTATACAAATGAGCACCTATAAGAGAAAATTTAATAATTTAGGTTTCATCAAAAGTGGAACAAATAGGGCTTGAAGAGATGGTTCAGTGGTTATGAACACTGGCTACTCTTACAGAGACCCTGGGTTTTATTCCCAACACCTACATGGCTGCTGACAACCATCTGTATTTCCAGTTCTAGGGGATCTGACACATGCCCTCTTCTGGTCTCTGTGGGCATTGCATGACACTGGTGTACTTACATATATACAGACAAAACACCTATACACATATAATAAAAATGAATACCCCCCCAATAAAAAAAAACAAACAAAATCCCTTAATGTTCTTCCAAATATGACATTAAGAAAATGAAAAATCAGTCTATACTGGAATGTCTGCATAGGTTAAAGAAACAACACAAATACATGCACATATATGCAAGCAGGTAGAGGACCTTTATTCCAGATATAAAAAAAATCTTTACTATTCAATAACAAGAAGCAATCCAATTTTAAGTAGGGAAAAGAGGAAACATACATGCCCTTGAAGTACCTGAAAATATAATAGAATTTACTAATTAACAAGGAAATGTAAATTGTTATGACAAGAACTGTCACTATGTACCCATATGTACCCTATGTCACTAAAATAAAAGTCTAACAATACAAATTATATTCTTCCAGCATTTGAAAAAGCTGAAACTTTCATAAACTGGTTATTTGGTAAACAATTTACAGTAAGAAGTTGACCATATATATGTTTTTAAAGCACCTGATGTGAGTTGAATGATGCTCCTCAAAATTCTTGTGTTGAAATCCGAATCTCATACTTCAGAATGTGACCATATTAGCAGGTATAACCATTGCAGTTGTAATAAATTAAAGATAGATAGGGTCATATTAGAGCATTGTAGGCTTTTATTTCTATAACAGGTGTCTCCATGAGAGGACAGGCTTAGGACACTGCATCAAACAGGGAGAATGCATGAAGTTGAAAAGAGACATCAGAATGATTTTTCTCAAGCTAAAGGTTGCCACAAACCATCAGTACCTGATAGAGGATCCTGAGCTGCCTTTTCTCAGTCTTGAGAAGGAACCAACCCTGCTGACATCTTAGTTTTACTCTAGCTTTCAGGGTTCTGAGATAGTACATTTCATTGTTGCTTCAATTTGTGACTCTTTGTTACGGTTGCCCTAGCAAAACAACACATTAGCACAAACTACATTCTCACATATCTACACAAAAGAAATGAAAATACAGGCCCAAAAAGTAATTCTGTAAGTTTATTCACCATATATTTACTCATAACAGTCCCAAATTGGAAACAGTTTGAATGTCCATCATATATTAATGGATAAGTCAATGAATGTATTAGTCTGTTTATATAGTAAAACACCGTGCAGTAATGAAAGAAGGAACATACAAGAATCATGACATTTAAAAAGATTGTGCTTGGGACTGTAGAGATGGCTCAGCTCTTAGGAGCACAAACTGCTCATCTAGAGGACTGAGGTTTGGTTCCTAGCACCCACATGAAGGCTAACAACCATCTGTAACTCAAGTTCCAGAAGAAATGCCCTCTTCTGGCCTCCATGGGCATTGCATGGCACAGGCATACTTAACATGCATGTAAAACATTGTTATACACACACACACACACACACACAATTTAAAATTAAAAACAAAAAAAATATGTTGAGTAAAAAATGTTAGACCTACAAAGACTTGATTGTAGTCAGCCATTTTTATGAACTTTTATAAAATGAAAACTAAACTATGGAATCAGAATCCTCATCACTAGTCTGTAGGACTCAGGTTGCAGGGATGATTTGGGGGCAGAAGGGACTAGGAAACTATCTGGTAATGGGATGTATTCTGAATATGCTGTATATTTTTAATTGCACTTAAAATGGGTACTTTTTTTCTTTTTCTTTTTTTTACTCTGTATTGGAGAATTTCCCCCCTTTATTGCCAGTTCTCTGTGTAGCCCTCCTACCCTTTTCCCTTTAACTATCCCCTCCCCTTTAACTACCTCCTTTTGCATATTTCTCTCTTAGTAACACCTTTCTCCTACCATTCTTCTCTCTTGGATTCTTCCTTTACCTTTACCTCCCTGGTTCCCTTCCATATTTCTGGTTCTTGAAGTTCCATCAGGATATACACTCACTTGTAAGGATTTGGTGCTAGGATCCACAAATGAGGGATGTCTTAGTTTGTTCTTCATTGCTGTGACAAAACACTCTGACCAGTATCAACTTGGGGAGGAAAGGGTTTATTTGTCTTACATCTCCCAGGTCGCACGCAGTTCATCAGGGAGCCCAAGGTAGGAACTCAGGGCAGGAACCTGGAGGCAGGAGCTGGAGCACAGGCCACGGAGGAACGTGCTTACAGGCTTGCTCCCTTGGCCCCTGCTTAGCCTGCTTTCTCATGCAACACAGGCCCACCTGCCCAGGGGTGGCACCACCCACAGTGGGTTCGGCCCTCCCACATCACTCATCAAGAAGATGCCCTTCAGACATGGTCACAGGCCAGTCCAATAGAGGCAATTCCCCAATTGAGGCTCCCTCAACCCAGGTGTGTCAAGTTGACACTAAAGCTGTCCAGCACAAGGGAGAACACATGTCTTTTGTTTTTTCTAGGTGTGTTACTTCACCTCATATAACAGTTTCTAAATCTATTCATTTACCTGCAAATTTCATTATTTCATCTTTCTTTACTGATGAGTAGAACTCCACTATGGAAATGTACCACATTTTCATTAACTCCTGCAACCTCCATGGAAAGCAGCATGAAAAACTCTTAAAAAACTACAAATTAAGCTACCATAAGATCCAGTTATACCATTTCTTGGCATATACCCAAAGGACTCATCCTATTGTAGAGACACTTGTACAACTATGTTTGCTGCTGATCTTTTCACAATAGCTAAGAGATGGAAGCAACCTAGGTTCCCCTCAATTGACAAATTCTTAACAAAAATGTGGTACCAAGATGGTTTTTAGTGAACAGACTCAGAATTTTTAATATTGTCCCAAAAACATTCACTAAGAAATTTGTCTAGTATTCTGCTTTTAAGCTAAAAATCGAGGGTGTGAATTATAAATAAATTTATCTAGTTATTTTAATTGTACAATGCTTGTTCAAGTGCTTACAATTTTTGATAGGGACAGGTTGTTTTTTCTTTTCTAATAAATTATATTTTGTGTTTGTTATTGCTGTCTATAGTAATATAAATTTGACATTATAAGTCAAGGCCTGGTTTGTCAAAATTCTACAATTTCAGATGTTTAGGTTTAGGAAAGCTACTATGGTATATTTAGTTAAGCTCTATGGTAGATTACCATACCAGAGTATTTCTTTAACCAAAAGAGGCAAGCATCAAAGTAAAGACAATAAAAACAGACACATTCATTTGCTCCATTTACACGCAAGTAGCTTTGCTCAAATTTGGATGCACATGTAATCACCTCAAAAAGTCCATACATGGATTCCATACTGTTTATTTTTTAATTGTGTAGGAAATGAAATTTTAAAGAGCCCCTACATATTCAAGTCACCTAGTGGTGCCTCTAGTAATCCATCACTGTGGAATAACTAATTAGACATAGTCAGAGAGCAATACCTTGAGGTTCCATGACTGTGATTGTCCTGTATGAGCCACTTGGCTCTTGTTGTTTAAAAGCACCTTAGTTTTTTTTTTTTTTTCATACAGAAGAATTCATTCCAAGGCAATTGACATTGAGACGTTTT